>NC_081841.1:111993815-112213643 GCF_963259705.1 Myotis daubentonii
ATGCTATTATATTATCTACACTAATAAAAGAGAAAAATGGTAATTGGCGTACGACGATACCCTTTTCATTGGCTAATCAGGGCTATATGCAAATTAACTGCCAACTAAGATTGGCAGTTAACTGCCAACTAAGATTGGCAGTTAACTGCCAACAAGATGGCGGTTAATTTGCATATGTAGGCACAATGCAGGGAGGCGAAAGGGAAAGCAGGAAGAGGCCCCCTGACACTGACAGTGATCGGAAACCCAGGGGGGAGCTAAGAGCTGGGGGGCAGGGCAAAGGCAGCCCTGGGGCCGCCTTTGCCCTGCCCCCCAGCCATGATCAGAGAATCAGGTGCCTTTTCCGTTCTGGCCGGTGATAGTAGGAAGTAGGGGTGGAGCCAGCGATGGGAGCTGGGCACGGTCGAAGCTGGCAGTCCCGGGAGCTAGGGGTCCCTTGCCTGGGCCTAAAGCGAAGCCCACGATCGTGGGGCCGCTGCAGCTGGGGGTCCCCTGCCCAGGCCTGACACCTCTGCCGGAGGCCTCAGGCCTGGTCAAGGGGCCGATCCTGCGATTGGAGGGTGATGGGGGTCAACGCCTGAGGGCTCCCAGTATGTGAGAGGGGGCAGGCTGGGCTGAGGGACACTCCCCCGCCCCACACCCAGTGCACGAATTTCGTGCACCGGGCCCCTAGTAGATATTTAGGTTTGGAAATTTCAGAACAATACCAGCCTAGAGTGAGGAGGTGACCTGAATCTCAGCAGCTGTACCATGGTGCACAGCATCGCTTTCCAAAAGGGGATTGCAAAATGGCCTCCAAGAATGATTGTTTGGGGTGGCTGTCTCTCTTCCTATGGAGCACACATCCACTGACTTTTCAGTTCTGGAGCTAGTTGGTTCAATAATACCTTGTTTATGGTTTTATGCTTTGCTGTTTCCATTGTAGCAGTGTTTTCTGACAAAACGTACATTTCTTGAGAAGTGACCTCATTTTTCTCATCTGTAGGAAAACAAAAGTGATTCTATCCAATGGTGCTGTGATGTGGAAGTATGTCAGTAACTGAAAAATGCTCTCGCACTCCGCCAAGAAAAATTCAAAATGTTTTACAGCAGGTAGTGATAGTGGTGGTGTGTATATGTGAGGAAAACAGGGTACTTCCAATTCCATCCAGAGAGGGTATAAAACCCAATTACAAAAAATCCTAGCCTACTCATCAATGCCCAGGCCCCTCTCTAGAGAAACCCCTAGGCCTGGAGTCCCAAGCAAGATGAACCCCAAAAGACCCACACCAAGACATGTCATAATTACAATGGCAAATGTTAACAACAAAGAGAGAATCTTAAAGGCTGCAAGAGAGAGACAAAGAGTTACCTACAAAGGATCCCGCATCAGCTTATCAAATGATTTCTCAACAGAAACACATCAAGCCAGAAGTGAAAGGAATGAAGTATACAAAGTGATGAAAAGCAAGGGACTGAATCCAAGAATACTCTATCCAACAAAGCTATCACTCAGGCAGACAAAAAAAGGCTAAGAGAGTTTATCACTACCAAGCCAGCAATGCAAGAAATGCTAAAGGGAATGCTGTAAAAATAGGAAATAGAAAAGGAGGAAGGAACACAAGCATAAAGCTTAAAAATTGCTACAAACAAGTACCTATCAATAATAACATTAAACGTAAATGGATTAAATGCTCCAATCAAAAAACATCGAGTGACTCAATGGATAAGAAAGCATGACCCATATATATGCTGTCTACAAGAGACCCACCTCAGAACAAGGGACTCACACAGACTAAAAGTGAAGGAATGGAAAAATATATTTTAGGCAAATGGAAATTAGAAAAAATCTGGGATATCAATACTTATATCTGACAAAATAGACCTCAAAGTGAAGATCATAACAAGAGACAAGGATGGCCACTTCATAATACTAAAGGGATCGATACAACAAGAGGCTATAACCCTGGTAAACATATATGCACCCAATGCAGGAGCACCCAAATATATTAAAAAAAAACACTCCTGGAAGATATCAGAGGAGAGACTGGCAGCAATACAATCATAGTAGAAGAGTTTAATACCCCATTAACATCATTGGAAAAATCCTCTAGACCAGTGGTTCTCAACCTGTGGGTTGCAACCCCTTTGGCGGTCGAATGACACTTTCACAGGGGTCGCCTAAGACCATCCTGCATATCAGATATTTACATTACGATTCATAACAGTAGCAACATTACGGTTATGAAGTAGCAACGAAAATAATTGTATGGTTGGGTCACAACATGAGGAACTGTATTTAAAGGGCCAGAAGGTTGAGAACCACTGCTCTAGACAAAAAATCAGCAAAGAAATAGCAATCCTAATTGACTCACTAGATCAGAATGACTTAATTGACATCTTCAGAACATTCCACCCCAAAGCTACAGAATATATATTCTTCTCAAGTACACATGGGACATTTTCAAAGGTAGACCCATGTATTGGGACACAGGCAAAGTCTCTCCAAATTCAAGAAGATAGAAATCATATCAAGCATCTTCTCAGATCACAATGGCATAAAATAAGAAATCAACTACAATAAAAACAATCACAAAAATTCAAACACTTGGAGGCTGAATAGCATACTATTAAACAATGATTGGGTTACCAAAGAGATCAAAGAAGAAATAAAAAACATCCTGGAAACAAATGATAATGAAAACACAACAATTCAAAAATCTATGGGACACAGTGAAAGAAGTCCTGAGAGGGTAGTTCATAGCATTACAGGCCTACCTCAAAAAAATAGGAAAACCTGGTAATAAACCATCTAACTCTGCAACTTGAAAAATTAGAAAGAGAACAACAAGAAAACCCCAGAGTGAGCAGAAGGAAGGACATAATAAAGATCAGAGCAGAAATAAATGACATAGAGACCAAAAAAACAATACAAAAGATCAATGAAACCAAGAGCTGGTTCTTTGAAAGGATAAACAAGATTGATGAACCACTAGCCAGGCTAACCAAGAAGCAGAGAGAGGACCCAAATAAACAAAATCAGAAAGAAAAGAAGTGAAATAACAACAGACCCCACAGAAATATGAAGAGTCATAAAAAAGAAAAATACAATGAGCAATTCTATTCCAACAAACATGTCAACCTAAATGAAATGGACATATTCCAAGAAAAATATGACCTTCCTAAACTCAACCAGGAAGAATAAAAAAAAATCTGAATAGGCTGATAACTATGGAGGAAATTGAAGCAGTAATAAAAAAAACTTCTAACACACAAAAGTCCTGGACCAGATGGCTTCACAGGGGAACGTTATCAAACATTCAAAGAAGAAATAAAACCTATCTTCCTCAGACTATTCAAAAAATTCAAAAGGAAGGAACACTTCCAGACTCTTTCTACAAAGTCAGCATTACCCTAATCCCAAAACCAGATAAAGACAATACAAAGAAAGAGAATTACAGGCCAATATCCCTCATGAACACAGACGCCAAAATTCTCAACAAAATTCCAGCAAATTGAATCCAGCATTACATTAGAAAGATCATACAACATGACCAAGTGGGATTTATTCCGGGGATGCAAGGATGGTACAATATCCAAAAATCAATAAACGTGATACACCACATAAACATATTGCGAGACAATAACTATATAATAATATTCATTGATGCAGAAAAAGCATTTGACAAAATCCAACACACTTTCTTGATAAAAACTCTCACAAGGTGGGAATAGAAGGATCATACCTCAACATAATAAAAGCCATATATGACAAACCTACAGCCAACATCATACTCAATGGGCAAAAATTAAAACCATTTCCCCTAAGAACAGGAACAAGACAGGGATGCTCTCTCTCACCACTCCTTTTCAACATAGTACTGGAGGAACTAGCCATGGCTATCAGACAAGAAGAAGAAATAAAAGGCAGCCAAATTGGAAGAGAAGAAGTAAAATAATCATTATTCACAGATGACATGATATTGTACATAGAAAACCCTAAAGACTCCATCAGAAACTACTAGACTTAATAAATGAATTATACAAAATTAATACCCAGAAGTCTATGGCTTTTTTATTCACCAACTAGAGGCCCAGTGCATTTGTTCGTGCATGGTTGGGGTCCAGCCAGCCTGGACCCAATCAGCAGATCAGGGCCGGGCCTATCAGGAGGAGGAGATGGTGGGAGGTTGGCTGGCCAGCCGGCCTGCCCCAACTGGGGCCTGATCAGGGCCAGGCTGGCTGGGGGGAGCAGCCGCGGGTGATTGGCTGGTGGGCCCTGCCCCCAATTGGGGTGGGAGGGCTGATTGGGGGCTTGGACAGCCATGGGGAGGGGCTGTGGGCAGTAGGCTGGCCAGTCCTGTCCCGGATTAGTGTGGAGGGGCCAATTAGGGGCGGAGTTGCCTGTGAGAAGCCGCCACGGCTGATCAGGGTGGTAGAGGTTGATCATGGGTGGGGTCTGATGTGGGGAGGGGCTGTGGGTGGTGGGCCTGTTGGCCCCACCCCCAAATGGGGTGGGGGGGCCGATCAGTGGCCAGCAGACTGGGGGAGGGACCATGGGTGGTTGGCCAGCAGGCCCTACCTCTGAACAGAGTGGGGGACCTTATTGGGGGTGGAGCTGGTTGGAAAGAGGGGCCGCTGGCTGATCAGGATGGGGAGCCCATCAGGGGCAGGTCCAGGTAGGGGGAGGGGCTGCAGAAGGTTGGTTAGGGGGCGATCAGGGGCAGGGTTGGTGTAGGGGAGGGGCTGAGGGCTGATCAGAGTGGTTGGTGCCCATCGGGGACAGGGCTGGCCAGGGGGAGGGCCGCAGAAGGTTGGCCGGCCATCCCCACCCCTGGGTTGGGCCATTGCGCTGGCTGCAGTGGGCATCATAGTGACCCTCGTTTGGGTCATTATGGTATTCCAGTAGCTGGCTTTTTATATAGATAGATAATGAACTCACAGAAAGAGAAACTAAAAAAACAATCCCATTTGTCATTGCAAACAAAAAATTAAGATACCTAGGAATAAGTTTAACCAAGGAGGTAAAGAACCTGTACTCAGAAAAGTACAGGACACTAAAAAAAGAGATAGAGGAAGACATAAACAAATGGAAGAATATACCATGTTCATGGACTGGTAGAATCAACATCATTAAAATGTCCATACTACCCAATACAATCTATAAATTCAATGCAATTGCCTTGAATTTATAGATTCAAAGACCTAGAACAAACTCTCCAACAATTCATCTGGAATAAAAAGACGCCAAATAGCTGCAGCAATCTTGAAAAAGAAGAACAAAGTTGAAGGTCACTGGCCGATCAGGATGGGGATACCAGATAGTAAGCTATACTACAAAGCCACTGTTCTCAGAACTGACTGGTACAGGCACAAGGACAGACATATAGACCAACGGAACAGAAGAGAGAACCCAGAAATCAACACAAGCCATTATGCTCAATTAATATTGACAATGGAGTCAAGACAGTCTCTTCAATAACTGGTGTTGGGAAAATTGGACAGATACATGCAAAAAATTAAAACTAGAACACCAACTTATACCACACCCAAAAATAAACTCAAAATGGATAAAAAAACTTAAACGTAAGTCAGGAAACCATAAAAATCTTAGAAGAAGCCATAGGCAGCAAAAGAGCAGACATATGTCATAGCAATATCTTTACTGACACAACTCCTAGGGCAATGGAAACTATGGAGAAAATAAACAAATGGGACTACATCAAAATAAAAAGCTGCTGCACAGCAAAAGAAACCATCAACAAAAACAACAAGAAAGCCCACTGCATGGGAGAACATATTTGCAAATGTTATCTCCGATAAGGGTTTAATCTCCAAAATTTATAGGGAACTCATACAATTTAACAAATGGAAGATAAACAATCTAATCTAAAAATGGCCAAAGGACCTAAATAGATACTTTTTGAAAGACATACAGAAGGCCAGGAGACATATGAAAACATGCTCAAAGTCACTAATCACGGGAGAGATGCAAATCAAAACAACAATGAGGTACCATCTCACACCTGTAAGAATGGCTTTCATCAACAAATCAACAAAGGACAAGTGCTGGTGAGGATGCTAAAAAAAGATACCCTCTTGCACTGCTGGTGGGAAGGCAGACTGGTGCAACCACTGTGGAGAACAGTATGGCGTTTCCTCAACAAATTCAATAAGGAACTGCCATTTGACCCAGTAATACCACTTCCAGATATATGTCCCAAGAAAAGAAAAACACCAGTCAGAAAGGATATATGCACCCCTATGTTCCTAGCAGCACAATTTACCATAGCTAAGATTTGGAAACAGCCTAAGTGCCCATCAGCAGATGAGTGGATTAGAAAACTGTGGTACATTTACACAATGGAATACTACGCTGCTGTAAAAAGGAAGGAACTCCTACCATTTGCAACAGCATGGATGGAACTGGAGAGCATTATGCTAAGCCAGTGGTTCTCAACCTTCTGGCCCTTTAAATACAGTTCCTCATGTTGTGACCCAACCATACAATTATTTTCGTTGCTACTTCATAACTGTAATATTGCTACTGTTATGAATCATACTGTAAATATCTGATAAGCAGGATGGTCTTAGGCGACCCCTGTGAAAGGGTGGTTTGACCGCCAAAGGGGTCGCGACCCACAGGTTGAGAACCACAGTGCTAAGTGAAATAAGCCAGTTAGAGAAAGATAAATATCACATGATCTCACTCATTTGTGGAATCTAATGAATATCATAAACTGATGAACAAAAATAGATACAGAGACAAAGAAGCATTGAACAGACTATCAAAGTACAGAGGAAAGGCAGGGGAGGGTTTGGGGGGTAAGAGATCAACCTAAGGACTTGTATGCATGCATATAAGCATAACCAATGGACACAGACACTGGGGATGGGGGTGCTTAGGGCATGTGCAGGGGAGGCCAGGGGAATGTCAATGGGGAGAAAAGGAGACATATTGTACTATTTGTAATACCTTAAACAAACAAACAAACAAAAAATAGATCATACACCATGATCAAGTGCGATTTATTCCAGTAATGCAAGGCTGGTACAATATTCACAAATCAATAAATGTGATATATCATGTATATAAATCAAAAGATTAAAACCACATGATTATATCAATAGACTCAAAAAAAGCATTTGACACAATCCAAAACCATTTTTATGCATTATTTATTGATTTCAGAAAGGAAGGGAGAGGGAGAAAGAGATAGAAACATCAATGATGAGAGAGAATTATTGATCAGCTGCCTCCTGCATGTCCCCCACCAGGGATTGAGCCTGCAACCTAGGCATGTGCCCTTGACCAGAATCGACCTCAGGACCCTTCATTCTGCAGGCTGATGTTCTATCCACTGAGCCAAACCGGGTAGGGCTTCAACACCAATTTTTGATAAGAACTCTAGGCAAAATAGGAATAGACAGAGCATATCTCAACATAATACAGGCAATATATGGCAACCTACAGCCAACATCATACTTAATGGGCAAAAACTAAAACCATTTCCTAAGAATAGGAACAAGACAGGGATATCTGCTTTCACCACTCTCTTTTTTTTTAAAATATATTTTATTGATTTTTTACAGAGAGGAAGGGAGATAGAGAGTTAGAAACATCGATGAGAGAGAAACATCGATCAGCCGCCTCCTGCACACCTCCTACAGGGGATGTGCCCGCAACCCAGGTACATGCCCTTGACCGGAATTGAACCCGAGACCTTTCAGTCCACAGGCCGACGCTCTATCCACTGAGCCAAACCGATTTTGACATGCTTTCACCACTCTTATTCAACACTAGAGGCCCGCTGCACAAAATTCATGCATGGGTAGGGTTCCTAGGCCTGGCCAGCAATCAGGGCCAGCAGGGGCCTGCCTTCATTCTGCGTCATCCCCTGGTGGTCAGTGCATGTCATAGTGAGGGGTCGAACTCCTGAGGAGACAATTTGCATATTAGCCTTTGTTTATATAGGATAGTACTGGAAGTTCTCGCCACAGCAATCAGATAAGAAGAGATAAAAGGCATCCAAATTGGAAAGGAAGAGTAAAACTGTTGATATTCACAGATGACATGATATTATACATAGAAAACCCTATAGAAAACTACTAGACTTAATAAATAAATTTTGCAATGTGGCAGGATACAAAATCAACATCCAAAAATTGATGCTTTTTTATACACCAATAATGAACTCTCAGAAAGAGAAATTAAACAGACAATCCCATATAACATTGCAACAAAAATATTAAGGTACTTAGGAATAAACTTAACCAAGGAAGTAAAAGAGTTGGAAAACTACAGAACGTTGAAAAAAGTGATAGATAAAGTTATAAACAAGTGGAACAATATACCATGTTCATGGATTGGTAGAATCAACATAATTAAAATGTCCATACTACCCAAGGCAATCTACAGATTTAATGCAATCCCTATTGAAATACCTATAGCATATTTCACAGATCTAGAATAAATACCCCAAAAATGTATATGGAACCATAAAAGAACCTGAATAGCCACAGCAATCTTGAAAAAGAAGGACAAAGTTGGAGTAATCACAATACCAGATATAAAGTTATACTACAAAGCCACCATAATCAAAACCACCTGGTACTGGCACAAGAGCAAACATATAGATCAATGGAACAGAACAGAGAACCCAGAAATGGACTCAAGCCATTATGCTCAATTAATATTTGACAAAGGAGGCAACTACATACAATGGAGTCAAGACAGTCTCTTCTATAAATGGTGTTGGGAAAATTGGACAGATACATGTGAAAAAAATAAAACTAAACCACCAACTTACACCATATACAAGAATAAACTAAAGATGGATAAAAGACTTAACTGTAAGTCGGGAAACCATAAAAGTCCTAGAAGAAATCAAAGGCAGCAAAATCTCAGGCATCTCTTACAGCAATACCTTTTCAGATACATCTCCTAGGGCAAAGGAAACTAAAGAAAAAATAAATAAATGTGGCTACATAAAAATAAAAAACTTCTGCACAGCAAAAGAAGCCATCAACTAAACAAAAAGGGGCCCCACTGTATGGGAGAACAAATTTGCCAATGATTCATTTATAAAGGGTTAATATCCAAGATATATAAGAAACTCATACAACTTAACAAAAGGAAGACAAACATCCAATTTAAAAATGAGCAAAGGAGCTAAATAGATACTTTTCCAAAGTGGACATACAGATGGCCAAGAGATATGTGAAAAAAAATGCTCAAAATCACTGATCATCAGAGAGATGCAATTTAAAATGACAATGAGGTATCATTTCATCCCTGTCAGAATTGCTACCATCAACAAATCAACAAATGACAATTGCTGGTGAAGATGTGGAGAACAGGGAACCCTGGTACACCGATGGTGGGAAAACAGACTGGTGCAGCCACTATGGAAAACAGTATGGAATTTCCTCAAAGAATTAAATATGGAACTGCCATTTGACCCAGTGATCCCACTTCTAGGAAAATATCCTAAGAAACCTGAAACACCAGTCAGAAAACATACATGCACCTCTATGTTCATAACAGCACAATTTACAATTGCTAAGATCTGGAAACAGTCCAAGTGCCCACCAGGAGATGAGTGGCTAGGAAAGCTGTTGTATGTTTATATCATGGAATACTATGCAGCAGTAAAAAAGAACAATCTCTTACCCTTTGAGACAGCATGGAGGGACCTGGAGAGTACTGTGCTAAGTGAAATAAGCCAGTCAGAGAAAGATAAGTATCACATGATCTCATTCATATGTAGAATCTAATGAAAAAAATACACTGATGAATAAAATAGATCCAGAGACATAGAAGCATAGAACAGACTGGGGAATCTCAGAGGAAAGCCAGGGGGAGGGTTGGTGGGTGGGAAGTGATCAACCAAAGAACTTGTATGCATATATGCATAATCCATGGACACAGATAATAGGGTGCTGAAGGCCTAGGTCAGAGGGTGGGGGTGAGCTAGAAAGGGTCAATAGGGACATATGTAATACAACAATAAAGATTTTTTTAAAAAGAGAGAGCGAATAAAGCCTTATCCAAGACCTCTGACTCATTAATGAAGCAGTCATCCTTATACCATACATCCTGTGGTTCCTAGTCCATATACCTTTGGGCCCATAGTCCAGAAGATACTGAATGGTTTACAGTCAGATACCTTAAGGATGCCTTCTTTTGTATACCTGTATATCCTGACTCACAGTTTCTTTTTGCACTTGAAGATCCCTCAGACCTGTCTACCCAATAAACTTGGACTATTTTGCCCCAGAGGGTTAGAAATAGTCTCCACTTGTTTGGTCAGGCCTTAGCTCAAGATTTATGCCAACTTGAGCATCCACAGACTAGAATTATACAATATGTTGATGACATATATGGCTCTATGCTCCCCCAGAGGAAGCCTCCAAATAAGATATGAGAGCTTTGCTTAACTTCCTGGCAGAAAGAGGATATAAGGTCTCGAAGTCCAAGGCATAGCTTGGCCAGACAGTTGTAACATATCTAGGTTTAGTCCTGCCAAAAGGAACTAGGGCTTTGGGAGATGATAGAGTTAAGCCAATTTCTTCCTTTCCCCTACCCCGCACCTTAAAACACCTGAAAGACATTTTGGGCTTAACAGGACTTTGTAGATTATGGATTTCAAGGTATGGAGAAATTGTTGTCCCCTATACCAGATGATTAAAGAAGCTCAAAAAGAGAACTTAACTTTGCTGGAGTGGGAGCCAGCAACTAAATTGGCTTTTAAACAACTCAAGAAGGCCCTCCTTCAGGATCCAACAATGAACCTTCCCACCAGCCAATATTTCAATCTATATGTAATTGAAAGGGGAGGCATGGTGCTAGGGATCTGTATAACAATCAGTGAGATACCTGAGTAAGGAATTAGACATCATAACCAAGGGCTGGCCAGCTTATTTCCAAGCTGTAGCAATGGTAGCCTTGCTGATACCAGAAGCTACCAAACTAACACTGGGAAGAGATTTAACAGTCTTCATCCCTCATAATGTAGCCACTCTGTTAGCCTCTAAGGGAGGACTCTCACTTTTAGACAGCTGTCTCCTCAGATATCAAGCACTTCTGTTGAAGGGACCAGCTGTCCAGCTAAAAACTTGCCCCACTCTGAATCCAGCCACCTTCCTTCCTGAGGAGAGTGAAGACATAAGGCATGATTGTGAGCAGATTATGCTTCAGACTTACTCAGCCAGGGAGGACCTGAGAGAAACTCCCAGACCTAGTACTTTACACAGATGGAAGCTCCTTTGTGGAGCAAGGGATCCGAAAAGCAGGCTATGCAGTTGTAACCTTTGATACCACTATTGAAAGTGCACCCCCCTCTCCTGGGACTAGTGCCCAGCTAGCAGAGCTGATTGCCTTAACAAGAGCCTTAGAGCTAAGCCACGGTCAAAGAATTAACATTTACACAGACTCTACATACACATATCTGGTTCTCCATGCCCATGCAGCCATTTGGAAGGAAAGGCACTTCCTGACAGCTAATGGATCCCCTATTCAATATCTTAAGATCTGGAATACTATGCAGCAGTAAAAAAGAAGAATCTCTTATTTTTGAGACAGCATAGAGGGACCTGGATGGTATCATGCTAAGTGAAATAAGTCAGTCAGAGAAAGACAAGTATCACATGATCTCACTCATATGTGGAATCTAAGTAACAAAATAAACTGATGAACAGAGTGGATCCAGAGACATGGAAGCATGGAACACAGTGCAGAATCTCGGAGGGCAGGTGGGGGAGGGTAGGTAGGAGGTAATCAACCGAAGATCTTGTATGCATATATGCATAGCCCATGGACACAGACAGTGGGGTGGTGAGGGCCAGGGTGGGGGCAGGCTGGAGGGGTAGATGGGAGGAAAAAGGGAGACATATGTAATACTTTCAACAATAAAGATTTTAAAAATAAATAAATAAATTCCATGAGATCTATAGACTTCTATCAGCAGTCTACCTTCCCATAGAAGTGGTAGTTATATACTGCTGAGGACATCAAAAGGCATGAACGAGATTTCAGAAGGAAACAGGAAGACTGATTTAGCTGCCAGGGCGGCTGCTAGGGAGCCATTAACTAAGAACATGGAAGCACCTTTAATCTGGGAAGATTCTCTTAGAGAATTGAAACCTCAATACACCCCAGTTGAAAAGGAATGGGCCCTTGCGAGGGGATATTCTCTGCATACCTCAGGATGGATATAAACTAAGGAAGGTAAACTACTTTTGCCTGAGGCCAGTAGGTGGAAAGTTATTTAAACCCTACACCAGGCCTTTCACTTGGGGAGCGATAAGACCCACCAAATGATCCAGCACTTATTTACTGGCAAGAATATCTTGGAAAACCACCCAATGGGTCATTAGGGCCTATGAGATATGCTGAAAGAATAATCTCCAGCATAAAAAGCTTGCCCTACCTGGAACTCAAAGGACAGGAAAACACCCTGGGGAAGACTAGCGAGGGACTGCTGGCTCTGTCTTCCCCTCTCATCAACTATCTACATGGCAGCCCCAACCTCCTTACATGCATGGGCCAACTCCAGTCTATCCTTCCACTATAAGATATATGGAGGGCCCTCATTCCAACTCATGCATCTCAATGAACTTTATAACTTCCCAATCACAAAAACAACAAGAGGAACGCTCACAAGCAGAGCCATTCAGCTACTACAGTCATATTTAAACAACATAACTGAACACTCATCCAATGAGGTCCCCATCTTAGGACCAGTAACAACCAATACCATCCTAGCATATCAGGCACCTCTTTGCATCAACGGAACACTCCCTGCAGGAAATATTTTAGGACATCTTGATCAACACTTATGTAACTTTACTCTCAAACTACAGCCTTCCTCTGACTAGGCTAGCTTTTTCATCTCCCAAACAGTCCCTTTTCAGAAACTTGTTCAATTCTCAGCCAGGCCTACCATCTCAGCAACCTTCCCAACAATCAATATCCCTTTCCTGTGTTAGCTGTTTCCCATGGGAGAGTTGCAATTCACAATTGCAATCTAACTGTCTCGGACTTCCCTCCCACAGTCTCACACATTCTAAATTTTGGGTAAAGACAGAGGAAAAATATATTTTTTGAGAACACCACCACTAGGGCTACACAGGTCAATCCCAAAGGCTCTTTCCAGCCCTTCATGAGTCAACCTTGGATGGAACGTTCTCTGTTTAGGAAAATGAGAACAAGTTCACTCAGCTCTTCACCACTGAGAACAATTTCTGCTTAGAAAATCAGGGAATCTTCTTTCTGTATGGCACCAATACCTATCTCTGTCTCCCAGCCAACTGGACAGGGACCTGCACCCTAATCTATCTCACCCTGAAATAGACATTGCCCTAATAATCAGTCCTTTAAGGTTCCTGTCACCACTCACACTTGAACCAGGAGGGGCATTGTCCTTCTTCCCCTCCTTGCCAGTCTAGAAATAGCTATAGGCCTAGGCACTGGGATAGGGGACTTAGCAACCTTCCTTTCTCACTGTCAAAGCCTATCCAAAGACCTTGCAGATAGCTTAGAGGAAATTGCCCAAAATATTGTCACAGCACAGGACCAGATTCATTGGCAGCAGTTACTCCCAAATCAGAGAGGACTTGACCTCCACACTGCTGAGAAAGGGGGGCTATGTCTATTCCTAGGGGAAGAATGCTGTTTTTACGCCAACCAGTCTTATATAGTAAGAGATGGGGCCCAAGAAACTAGTTAATAGGGCCTCAAAAGTCCAATAACAAATTTCAAAATCCTGGATACTTGGCTACAGAATCTTATCTGGACCTCCTGGCTTCTACCCTTTCTATAATCATACTGGTTTTACTGTTTGGACCCTGCCTTTTAAACTTACTATATGCTTTATTTCCACCAGGATAGAAGCAATCAAGTTCCAAATGGTTGTGGAAATGTGACCCCGAATGTCAGCTCCCATCTTCCATGGTCCCTTAGGTCATCTACCTCCAATGGAGTCCTAACAATCCCTCTTCAGCAGGAATTAGCCAGAGTGGTCATCACCTCTATTCCCAACAGCAGTTGGGGGTCTCCAAATCAGAGGAGGGAATGAGGAGATAGAAGAGGGATAGGTAGTTAGGGATGAGATTATGGGAGGGGAGGAAAATAGGGAAGTTCAAGAATAAGAAGATACAGTTTGCTGACTAGTTGCTAAGGAACCCGGCTGGGCCAAAACCCAGCTAGGTGGAAGTTGCTGGAGCAACCCAACTGAGCAGGGAAAAACCAACACCTCTAGACAAAGCTTCCTCTACCCTTATACAGAGAGCTTCTGTGGAAGAACCAATCAGAAGCCAGCAGGGCATATCTATACCCCTAGACATAGTGCTTCTTAGGTTCCCTCCCTGCTAGAAAGAGTCTCTCTCAATAACCTTTGCTTTTGCTTTTGCTTACCTGTTTGTCCATGAAATTATTCTTCAATTTTGCAAGACAATGAACCCAGATCCAATCACAGCACTTTGGTTTTATCAGGGCCTTTTGTTTCCCATCCGACTCCTCCTTCTGGGTTTAATCCCCTTTTCTCTCCCCTTGTGGTCTCTAGTCCAGCAGCCTTCTCTCCTAGTGATCACTTTTCCAAATGCTGTCTTCTGTAATCAGCTCTGTGTAACACAAAGTGAAGGAGAAATTATCTAATGAGTCCACACTATGCAGACAGCCAAATAAAATATCCTGACACAATGAGTCCACTTCACTTTGTTTAATACTATCTGTCACACCATCTACATGCTGGGGTAACAATAGTGACTGAGAATTTTAGCAACCTCTCTGTATGTTTGCCAACTCACAAAAGGAAAGCTATTTAAATACTAGAGGCCCAATGCACAAAATTCGTGTAAGAGTGGGCCTTCCTTCCCTCGGCTTTCAGCACCAGCTTCCCTCTGGCACCCGGGACCCGGACTGGTTTCCCTCCAGTCCCAGCTTCGTCTGTAAAGACGTCCAGAATGATGTCAGGTCTAATTAGCATATTACCCTTTTATTATTATAGATACCTGCAAACAAACAGCACACACAAAAAGACTTTCTTAGAGTTGGTGTATAATTGTGCACTGAAATCCATTCTCAAAATAGGAACTTCTGTAGAAAATGGTGTTTGCATGGCAACCCCTGTATTTTATTCATAGATGTATCTTTTTGCAAAATACAGAGCCAGTATTGACTGGAACAGCTTTTGTAACTCCAAAGACATTGATATTCTTCTCTCTTGCGTTGTTACAAAAGTACAAACCAGGGGAGTCCTATAGAATAAAATGCAATAAGCATCGGTTGGGTGCTTAAGTCTGGTTAAAGATAGAAACCTTGTCTCCAACCTCACTATACTTATTTGCTGTTTGACAATATCAATCAGTGAATAGTTAATATTCTGCTTCAATAGTTTTAGAAAACACAAGTGATTTCAGTTGTTTTCTTGAACTGACAATAAGATTTATTATTTTGTTTTGTTTTATTTTAGAAAATAAATCAATAACACAGTACTTTCATCAATTTATAAAAATTTAACCATTAATATGGCTTTAAAATATATTTTGGAAAAATATTAATGTAAAACATGGAGACTGCCTTTTAAAAAAAAAAAAAAGAAAAACAAAAATAAATTGGAGGTTTTTCTGAAGAACATTTTCTAAGCCAGCATCTTTTTTCTTCCCATCCCTACCTCTGCTCTGCAGATAAAAGAAGAAAAAGGAAAAAAGAACTTTTTTCAAAGGAATTTTTTTAAAGGCAAAATTTGTTTACATTTTCCAGGGTACAGAATTCTAGGTCGGCATTTTTTTTCTCTCAAGGCTAAATATTTCACTCTACTCTCCTTGCTTGCATGGTTTGTGAGGAGAATTAGATATAATTTTTATATTTTCATTTATAGGTATGATATTTTTCCTTTGTCTTTTTTTCAGAATTTTTTCTTTAGTTTGGTTTTCTATAATAAAAATGATATGACAAGTGTAGATTTGGGGGCCTTTATCTTCATTGGCATTCTCTGAGGTTCCTGAATCTGTGATTTGGTGTCTACCATTAATTGAGGGAAATTCTCAGTCATTATTGTTTAAAACATTTCTTCTATTCTTTTCTATTTTTCTTCTCCTTCTGGTATCTCATTATGTATATACTAGGGGCCCAGTGCATGAATTTGTGCACCTTGAAAGGAACTGTGGGCCATGTGAGGCTACAGTAGGCACAGGGGTGGATCTCAGCCCATCCTCCGTGCCCCAGCCCAGCCCCTCCTGCCACGACCCCCAGTCCCCTGTCTGCCGGCAGCCCCACTCCCACTGCTGCCGCTCCCATGCACTGATGGGGCTGGCCCTGCTCGCAATGGCTGGAGGCACAAGCAATTGGGGCTGGCTCCAGCAGTGGGTGCAAGCGGAGCTGGCGCCATCAGCAGTTGCAAACAGCAGCTGCTGTCCCGATCACCCCTCAGGAACAGGGGGAGGTAGAGAAGCCCTGAGGGGCAATCAGGGCCAGCAGCCTCCGCTCGCACCTGCTGATGGCACCGAGCAATCAGGGGCCGGTGCTGGATGCTGGCAATGGGTGCAAACAGCGACTCCAGCTCCTGCAAAAGGTGTGAGCTGGGCCAGCAAAGGCAGCAGGTGCGAGCGCTGGGCAGGACCGCAGAGCGGGGGAGCAAAGAATTTTTAGTAACCACGAGAGGCTCACCCCATGACAGTGACAGGTGACCTGTCTTGGTCTGGTACTCCTGATCACCTGCTCCGCCATCCTGTTGCAGCCAACGCCTACCATGTTCCGCGCAGCCCCCCTGCTGGCCAGCGCATGTCATAACAACTGGTTGTTCAGTTGTTCCGCCATTCGGTCTATTTGCATATTAGACTTTTATTATTTAGGATTAGACCTTTTGTTGTTCTTTCACAGTTCTTGAATATTTGGCTCTGCCCCACCCCCATCTTTGTTGTCTTTGCTTTTCAGTTTTTGAGGATTCTACTGAGATATCCTCAAGTTCAGAGAATCTTTCCTCAAACTTATAATATTATGTCCATCAAAAGCACTCTTCATTTCTGTCACAGTGTTTTTGATCTCTAGAATTTCTTTTTGGTTCTTTCTTAGGATTTCCATCTCTCTGCTCACATTGCCCATCTGTTCTTTATGCAATCTGTTTTATCCATTAGAGCAGCGGTTCTCAACCTGTGGGTCGTGACCCCTTTGGAGGTCGAACAACCCTTTCACAGGGGTTGCCTAAGACCATCGGAAAACACATATATAGTTACATACTGTTTTTGTGATTAATCACTATGCTTTAATTATGTTCAATTTATAACAATGAAAATGCATCCTGCATATCAGATATTTATATTATAATTCATAACAGTAGCAAAATTACAGTTATGAAGTAGCAATGAAAATAATTTTATGGTTGAGAGTCACCACAACATGAGGAACTGTATTAAAGGGCATTAGGAAGGTTGAGAATCACTGCATTAGAGCCTTCAGCATAATAATCATAGTTGTTTGAAGTCCTTGGTGTGATAATTCTAACATCTGCCATGTCTGATTCTGATGCTTGCTCCATCTCTTTAAATTGTGGGGGGGGGGGATGCCTTTTGTTTGTTTTACATTATTGTTTTTTATAGCTGGCCATGATGTACTGGTAAAAGGAACTGCTGTAAATAGACCTTTAAGAATGTGGTGGTAGTGAGGTATGGATAAAGGGAAACATTCTGTACTCCTACTATCAGGTCAGCCTTTTACTAAGCATATGCCTCTGCACTGTGGACTTCACAGTGTATCTTTTTTAAAATATGTTTTTATTGATTTTAGAGAGTGAGGAAGAGAGAGGGATAGAGAGATAGGAACATTGATCAGCTGTCTCCTACATGCCACTAACTGGGGATCAAGCACGCAACAAGGACATGTGTCCTGACTGGGAATGGAACCAGTGAACTCTTGGTTCATGGGTCAATGCTCAACCACTGAGCCACATCAGCTGGGCAAGGTGTATCTTTCTTTAAAAGAATCTTTATTGTTAGGAGAATCCATAGGCAGCAAAAGAGCAGACATATGTCATAGCAATATCTTTACTGATATAGCTCCTAGGACAATGGAAACTAAAGAGAAAAGAAACATATGGGACTACATCAAAATAAAAAGCTTCTGCACAGCAAAAGAAATCATCAACAAAACAACAAGAAAGCCCACTGCGTGGGAGAACATATTTGCCAATGTTATCTCCAATAAGGGTTTAATCTCCAAAATTTACGGGGAACTCATACAACTTAACAAAAGGAAGATAAACAATCTGATCAAAAAATGGGCAAAGGATCTACACTTTTCAAAAGAGGACATACAGAAGGCCCAGAGACATATGAAAACATGCTCAAAGTCACTAATAATGGGAGAGATGCAAATCAAAACAATGAGGGATCACCTCACACCTGTCAGAATGGGTATCATCAACAAATCCACAAATGACAAGTGCTGCTGGTGAGGTTATGGAAAAAAAGGAACCCTCGTGCACTGCTGGGTTGATGAAGCTAATTTATTGATTTGGCAAGGGCTTATTGTTCCTGACAACCCTCCATATGATAAGGGGGCCTTCAGAATCGAAATAAACTTTTCAGCAGAATACCCATTCAAACCACTGAAGATCACAGTTAAAACAAAGATCTATCACCCCAACATTGATGAAAAGGGACAGGTCTGTCTGCCAGTAATTAGTGCTGAAAACTGGAAGTCAGCAAAAAAACAGACCAAGTAATTCAGTCTCTCATAGCACTGTGAATGATCCCCAGACTGAGCACCCCCTTCAGGCTGACCTCGACAAAGAATACTCCTAAGGTCCATTAAAAAAATCTGTAAGACTGCTAAAGAGTTTACAAAAAAATATTGGAAAAAGAGACCTGTGAACTAAAATCTGCCACAATTGGTTACAGCGAGTGTGAGCAGAGACCCTGAGCAATGCATTCAGACACCCCACAAAGCAGGTCTCTGTGGAAAAATGCCACAGGCCACCACCTGGCATTTGCTTGTGGCAGTTACTAACTTTCTACAGTTTTCTTCATCAAAAGTGGTCTTAGGTAATCTGTAAAGAAAGGGTTAAAAATTTAAGATGTTCTAAAAAAAAATCTTTATTGTTGAGAATATTACAAATGTCCCCCATTTTCCTCCATTGTTCCCTCCACCTGGTTCCCACCCCACTCCAGGCCTTCACCATCCTATTGTCTGTGTCCATAGGTAAGATCCTTGGTTAATCTCTTCCTGCACCACCCCCACCCCCTTCCCTCTGAGATTCATCAGTCTGTTCCATGTGTACTTGCCTCTTGTTCTATTTTATTCATCTTGGACTTTTTTTGTTGTTGTTAATCCTCACCCAAGAATATTTTTCCATTGATTTTTTAGAGAGAGTGGAAAGGAGAAGGAGAGAGAGAGAAACACCAATGTGAGAGAGACACATTGATTGGTTGTCTCCTGCATGCACCCCAACCATGTCCGGGGAACCTGCAACCAAGGTATGTGCCCTTGACCGGAATCGAACCCAGGATCCTTCAGTCTGCAAGCTGAAGCTCTATCCACTGAACCAAAATGGCTAGGGCTCATTGGCTGTTTTTTTTATTACATTCCCTAATCATTTATTTTGATTTTTAGATTCAGTTGTTGGTAGATATGTATTTATTGCCATGTTATTTTATTTCTTCTTCTTCTTCTTCTTCTTCTTCTTCTTCTTCTTCTTCTTCTTCTTCTTCTTCTCCTCCTCCTCCTCCTCCTCCTCCTCCTCCTCCTTCTTCCTCTTCTTAAAAAATACCCTTCAACATTTCATGTAATACTGGTTTGGTGGTAATGAACTCCTTTAGCATTTTCTTGTTTGTGAAGGTCTTTATCTGACCTTTATTCTAAATTGTACCTTTGCTGGGTAGAGTAATCTTGGTTGTAGGTCCTTGCTATTCATCACTTTGCGTATTTCTTGCCACTCCCTTCTGGCCTGCAAAGTTTCTGTGGATAAATCAGCTGACAGTTGTATGGGCTCTCCCTTGTGGGTAACTAACTGCTTTTCTCTTGCTGCTTTTAAGATTCTCTCTTTGTCTTTAACTGTTGGCATTTTAATTATGATATATCTTGGTGTGGGCCTGTTTGGGTTCCTCTTGTTTGGAACTCTCTGTGCTTCTTGGACTTGTAAGTCTATTTCTTTTACCAGGTAGGGGAAAGTTTTCTGTCTTTATTTCTTCAAATAAGTTTTCAATATCTTGCTCTCTCTCTTCTCCTCCTGGCACCCCCACAAAGTGAATGTTGGTTGCTTGAAGTTGTCCCAGAGGCTCTTACACTATCTTCATATTTTTAGATTCTTTTTTCTTTTGGTCTTCTGATTGGGTCCTTTTTCATGTCTTTAAATTTCTCACTAAGATCCTTAAAAGTCTAACTAAATCCCTTGAAGCTCTCATTAAGATCCTTGAGCAACCTTATAACCATTGTTTTGAACTCTATATCTAGTAGTTTACTTGCTTCCATTTCATTTAGATCTTTTTCTGGAGATTTTTTTCTGCTCTTTCATTTGTGACATGTTTCTTTGTCTCCACATTTTGACTGCTTCCCTGTGTTTGTTTCTATTTATTAGGTAGAGCTGCTATGTCTCCTGCAATTGGTAGAGTGGCCTTGTGTAGTAGGTATCCTGTAGGGCCCAGTAGCTCAGCCTCCCCAGTCACCTGAGCTGGGAACTCTAGGTGTGACCCTGAGTAGGATGTGTGCACAATTTTGCTTTAGTTGAGCCTTGATTGCTGTTGGCTTCTCTGGGAGGAATTAACCTCCAGGCCAAGTGGCTGTGAGGACTAGCTGTGACTACAGTGAACGAGTTGCTGTGCAGAAGACACTCCTATGGAGCAGGACTTGCTTTGCTGGGGCTTTGGTGTTCACTGAGTCTGCCCCTTCAGTGTGTTGCTTCTGGATGTGTATAGCTGTAATCTGGTATGGTCTGAAGATGTCCCCCGGGTACACTGGCTCTGGGGCCTCCTGGGAGGTGCAAAGTCAGCCACTGCCTGGTGACACCTGTCAGGAACTACAGAACCATCTGCAGATGGCTACTACTTGTATTGGGCTTGGATGTGCCCAAGTGAGGCCAAGCTGTGAAGCAAGGCAGGCTGCTGCTAGTGTTGGCTCTTGCTAATGCCACTGCTGCTTGTTTAAGAGATTTTAGGAAAGTCTGAAGCCTGAAAGAGAACAGGCTGCAAACAGCTTGGGAAGGGCTGCAAAATGGATGGGGCAGTGTCTCAGGGAATCACCCAGTTGGAACAAACAGTGTGAGCCACACTGATGGAAACTCAAATATGGCTGCCAGTCAGCTCTGCAATGGGGGAGGTCCCAGCACAGGAACAATGACCCCTGTAAGCACCCCAGTCTTGGAGAAAGCTGCCCCCAAGTTTTTGTCCTGATGCCAGACAATCTAGTTCTTCCCCAAATGTCCCAGGTTTCTTTCAAGCTGCCACCCCTGCTCTGGAGCCCAGAGGGATTGAGTCTGAGTAAGCCTGTGTTCCAGTCCTTTATGAGGAACTTCTGGGTCTCCAGTAGCCTCCGTGTCACGCAGCCACAATCCCTGCTGGTATTTATACCCCGAAATTATGGGGACTTTTCTTCCCAGCTCTGAAACCCTGGGCTGGAGTCTGATGTGGGGCTGGGACCCCTTGCTCCTCACAGGGGGCCTCCACAGCCACGCTATCCCTCCAGATTAAAAAAAATGCCACATGTGGGTGTTAGAACAGCCCATTCTGTGCCTTCACCCTTCCTACCAGTATCAATGTACTTTCTTCTTTACTTCTCTAGTTGTAGGACTTCTGTTCAGCCAGATTTCCGGCAGTTCTGAATGATGGTTGTTCTGTATTTTAGTTGTAATTTTGATGTAGTTGTGGGAGGTGGTGTGTATCAGCATTTACCTATGCTACCATCATGTGTTCCAATTCCAGGTATCTTTTTTTTAAAAACAACTTTTTTATTTTTCAATTATAGTTGATATATGATATCATATTAGTTTCAGGTGTACAACTCAGTGATTAGACATTTATATAACTTATGAAGTGATCCTCCTGTTAAATCTAGTACCCATCTGACACCATACATAATTATTACAATATTATTGACTATATTCTCTATGCTGTACTTTAAATCCCCATGACTATTCTGTAATTACCAATTTGTACTTCTTAATCCCTTCACCTTATTCACCCATCTCCCAATCTGCCTCTCATCTATGACTGTCAAAATGTTCTCTGTATCTACAAATCTATTCCTGGTATGTTTTTGTTGTTGTTGTTGTTTGTTTGTTTGTTTGTTTGTTTTAGATTCCACATATAAGTGAAATCCTATGTAATTTTTCTTTCTCTGTCTGATTTATTTTTTACTCAGCACAAAAACCTCTAGGTCCATCTATGTTATGGCAGATGGCAAGATTTCTTTTTCTTTTTTCTTTTTTTATGTGTGGCTGAGTCATATTTCATTGTATATATGCACCATTTGCTCTTTTTTAATATATATACTAGAGGCCAGGTGCACAAAAATTTGTGTACTCAGGGGGGAGGGGTGTCCCTCAGCCTAGCCTGTGCCCTCTCGCAGCCTGGGACCCCTCAGGAGATAACGACCTGCTGGCTTAGGCCTGCTCCCGGGTGGCAGAAGGCAGGCGCAATCCCTAGGTGTAGCCCCTGGTCGGGCTCAGAGCAGGGCTGATTGGGGAGTTGGGGCGCCGCCCCCTGTCATGCACAGAGCAGGGCGGATCGGGAGGTTGTGATGCCACCCTCAGTCATGCTCAGGGTAGGGCCTATTGGGGGGTTGGGGCACCGCCCCCTGTCACACTCAAGGCAGGGTCAATGGGGAGGCCTCGCAGCTCCGCTGATCCCGGTGCTGGGAGGCATATTACCCTTTTACTATATAGGATAGAGGCCTGGTGCACGGGTGGGTGCCAGCTGGTTTGCCCTGAAGGGTGTCCTGGATCAGGGTGGGGGGGTCCCGCTTGGGTGCCTGGCAGACTTCTCTTCCCAGCACTGGAACCCTGTGCTGAGAGTCCTGGTGTGGGGCTGGGAGTCCTGGTTGGTATTCTTGGGTGCACAGAGAGACTTGGGTTTTTCCCATTTTCCAAGGCTGGTTCTCCAGTGTTCCTGTAGGCCACCTTTCAGTTGATTCCTTCTCTGTTTGTATTATCCATAGTTGGTTCTTCACTTCTCAGGGACACTTCTTCAGCCAAGATATCCCTCTGCATTCTTAACTGCCACATGTGGATGTGGAACCAGCCTATTCTGACTCTCCATTCCTCCTACCAGTGTTGATGTGGCTTCTTCTTTATATTCTTGGTTGTAAGACTTCCATTCAGCCAGATTTCAGGTGGTTCTGAATGATGGTTGTTCTGTAGTTTACTTGTAATTTTAATATGGTTATGGGAGGAGGCAAGTACAACTTTTACCTACTCCACCATCTTGAAAGGAAGCCTTTCATGAGTGTTTTAAATTATTTATTTTCTTAGGTGAGACAGGATGGCTAGAGTGAGCTAGAGTTAGGTATTTCCCTTCCCTGGATAGTTTAGGGTCTGATACTACCTCAGAATATTAGGTTTAGGTTAACTCGGCCCCTGGAGGGAAGGCCATGTTAAGAAGAACAGAGTGTTCTGGCTAGTTCAAAATTATTTTTCCCATCCCACTGCCAGAAGCACAAAGGGATTATTCTCTATTTAATATGGGAATTCGCTTGAGCTCCTGGAGGCAAATCTCACAATATTTGGGGGACTGCCCTAAGACTGGGTCCCTCTGGAGTTTTGAACTCTCAGACTTGTCCATCTGAGCCTCCAGAAATTCATTGATTATAGTTAAGGCTTTCCTACCCCAACACTGATTTCCCAGGAAGGTTTCTGCTTTAAGTCTCTGCTCAGTAAGCTGGTCTTTGCCTGTCTTTTTTCCCCCTCTAATTTTTGTGGGCAGCAGTTTGCCCTGTGTCCCTCTCTCTCTTGCAGATCCAAGAAGAATTAGAGATTTTTCAGTCTGTTCAGCTTTTTACATATTGTTAGGACAGAGTGGCCACTCCTCCATTGAGGTTATATCAATTCAGTTGTTAGCCTATAAATTCTTGCTTGTCTCTCTGGTGTTTCTTTTGTTGTCTTGAAGTATTTTAGTCCAGTTTGAGTGCAAGGTGTAACTAAATGTGTATTAGCAAGCCTCAGTTTGCTTATTATTGATATGTTTTCTTTTTCATGCCTAAAGTTTTGCTTCTTATCTGCTCTAACCCTTATTTTCTACCCCCTATCTATCCAAAACTAAAATATACAAAACATCTAGTACTTAGGAAGGGAGAAAAAGACATGTGTGGCCTGCATCAAAATAAAAAAGGTGGCTTCATGTCTGTGCTTGCTTCCCCTCTGTATTTGTCAGAACCAACTATGGATAATACAAGCAGAGAAGGAATCAACTGAAAGGTGGCCTACAGGAACACTGGAGAACCAGCCTTGGAAAATGGGCAAAACCCAAGTCTCTCTGTGCACCCAAGAATACCAACCAAGACTCACTTCAGAAACAGTCTGGGTGATAAAACCCCTGAGGGCACTAGCTCTAGGGGACACTTGCCTCCATTCTGGAGATGGTCTCTAACCATCTCTACATCTGTGTGACACTCAGGTTAAGACTGGGTTAAACCAGATTATTTACCCTGTAGGAAGAGGGAATGCTGGTTCAGACTTCCATAGTGGAAGGTGGGATCCTTTCTCCCACCAGGACTCCCTCACTGAAAAAGACTCATAAATAGGATAGAGCTTTGGGAGTGGGAAACCAAAGCAATGACCCAAGTCCACTATAATCCACACTCTTATTGCCAGATATCCACATGCAGCCCTCTCCCTCTACTTAACATTTCCCAGGAGGAGATCCTGTGAGCCATATTCCTCCTTCTCCACCTTGTCTAGCAGGAAAGAGGGCTCAATGACCCAGCCAACACTTCAACTCCCATTTTCTTGTTTGTCTGATAACACTGGAGATGATATATCAGATAGCTATATGGTTTCCATTTCAATTTGTCTCTTAATGAAACATTCCTCTCATGGGTACTAAAAATGAAGAGAGCAGATTCATGGGGATAGGAGGCAAAAAAAAAAAATGTTAATGGGTCACTGGGTATAATTTCATCTAGTACCATCTCCTGGTTCTTAGCTCCTTGAGTTTCGACTATGGGAAGAACAAAACCATTTTTTGATCTTTGGTTCAGGGCACATGCTACATCCTGCAACCTAGCACCCCAATCTCTGAGAGTGTTATGTCTTTGATGGCCCATGCCACACCACTGTTGGATAATGAGACTTCTGGATAATGAGATATATGATAAGGGTATTGAATCTCATGGCAGTAATACATTGCTTGTTCCTTTTACTGTAAAATAATGTTGGCAGGACACTTTGGGGTTGTTTTAAGGCATTCATTGCCTTCATGATTTTTTGGTTAACAGAATCAAGGAAAACAAACACAAATCCAGGATAAGGCTACTGTTTTCTAATGAGGATAAATAGAGCCACTCTTTTCATGATGGGAGGGATCTAATGTAGTATAGCTGCCACCAGGTAGCTGGCTAGTCTTCCCAACAAATAGTACCATAACAAAGAGTTGTTATGCTGCAAATTGGCTTCACTGCAGTGGTAGGGTTAGGTCACCCATGTAAGAGGAAGTTCATGTTCTTGAGGCCATACACAATCTCTACTCCTGCCAACATGACCCTTTCTCCTGAGCCCACTGTGCCAGCTGTGGAGTTATGGAAAGGGAGCTCTCTGACGTCCACTGTGCAGATTATCTTGCCCATCTGATCAAAAGCCTTTTGTGATGTGGAGGCTTTTTAATAAGAATTTGTATTGGAGTCCTGGCTGGTGTTTCTCAGTGGGTAGAGCATCAGCCCACCCACTGAAGGGTCTCAGGTTTGATTCCTTGTCAAGGGCCCATACCTGGGTTTCAGATTCAATCTCTGGTCCCAGTTGAGGCACATGAAGGAAGCAACCAATCGATGTGCCTCTCTCACATCGATGTTTCTCTCTCTCTCTCTCCACCCCTCCCTCCCTTTCACTCTCTCTAAAAATCAATGGAAAAAAATATCCTGGGATGAGGATTAACAACAAAAAAATAATTTGTTTGGACATAAGCATACCACCCAGCAACTTGTCTCCTTGGGTTATTGAGAGGAATTGAAGAGCTTGTAAACCTGAAATGCACAGACACACAGTTTATGCTCAATAAATGGCAGTTATTATTACTAAAGAAAAGAATATGTACAATGTAAAAATAAGTCCTGAAATCATATTGAAAAAATCTGATAGGTAGAAAAATTAAGTATACTATTTGTATAGTGCATCAAACACTCAAAACAACTTTTACTAACTTAAATCAAATTCAATACTTGTTACTTTAATCAGAATAAAGTATTTTCATTTTAAAACAAAATCACAATGTCAGGTTAAGAGCTATGGTTGCCTTGAACTTTTAGATTATATTATATTCATGAATATATGTAAAGTATAGTCAAGTTTATTTGTGATACAAAAAAACTGCAAAAGGGAAAGTACACATTTTTTAAAAGGGAATTTTGTTTTGTTTTGTTTTGTTTTAATATATTTCTTTATTGATTTCAAAGAGGAAGGAAGAAGGAGAGAGAGATAGAAACATCAATGATGAGAGAGAATCATTGATCAGTTGCCTCCTGCACATCCCTACTGGGAATCGAGCCCACAACCCAGGTATGTGCCCTTGGCTGGAATCAAACCTGGGATCCTTCAGTCCACAGGCCAATGCTCTATCCACTGAGCCAAACTGGCTAGGGCATAAAAGGGAATTGTTTTGTAAGTTAATAATTTTCTTTCTCATAACTCTTTTCCTCCTAATGATCCAAAAGTGCTTGGTAGCAACTGTGGTCACCACTTTACCAAATGGGCAATAAATTTCATTAATAATCCAGTTGATAATTATTGCACAGTACATTGTGTGGGTTGTGGATTCAGAACAGAAAAGAAAATTGCTCCAGCTTCTATAGAGCTACAATCCAATGTGGATGAAACACAGTATGATGCTGACAGAGGCACATACAGAGCAATACAACAGGGGGCACTGAAGTTCTTTAAATATTATATGGGTGAGCAACTACCATTTCCTTCCCCTTAGTCTCTTTAAAAAGCAACCTCATTTCTAGAGAAAGGGAGGGAGTGCTCTAAGAGGACGAGTGTGAGGGGAAGGCTGAGCCAGGGATGCAGCACAGCTTGCAGAGTGGCCATGAGCAGGCCAGCTTGAAGGAGAGGGTTGACTGAGCTGTCGGGGCAGTAACAGAAAATGAAGGGAATAAGGCAGGAGGAAAGTCTTAAAGTCATGTTACGTGGCAAGGACACAGCTGGTCAAGAAAACTATAAGTCCACACTGCCCAGCTCCTAACATTACTGGGAGACCCCATTTCCTTGCTATCTCATAAATCACAGAATTTCCGAAATAAATTCATTTAATCACTCTCTCTGCTGTTATCACTAAAACCGGTTCATTGTCTCAGAGAGACTTTCCTAGTTGTATCACACATACTAGAGGTGGAAAAATGAAATGACACTAACTATAAACAGATGAATTGTCCGTTTGAAAACCCCATGACAATTTGTAGCGCTTTTCTCCAGCATTACAGATCTGCCCCCAAGAAACATCCCAATCATTTTCCTTCATCCTGACTGCCCTGTCACTTCACTGCAGGTTCACATTTGTATGTGTGTGTGCATGTGTGTGCAAATGCTACTCTAAATGCCTTGAATGCCCAAGGTTTATATGTTTTTTGTTTGTTTGTTTTTATTTAAGGAATTTATTGGGATGACATTGGTTAATAAAATCATATAGGTTTCAGGTGAAGGTTTGTATGTTTTAACTCCCCATATACATTATCATGGCTAGCAGCCACATAATTGGTTTCCAATAAACACTGGGTCAACATTTGAGAAAAATTTATGAGTAAAGGGTATCCTTGTGTGCTACTCCTTTGTTCTCTCTCTCTCTCTCTCTCTCTCTCTCTCTCTCTCTCTCTTTCTTTCTTTTGTTTTGTTGTTGTTGTTGTTGTTGTTGTTGTTGTTGTTGTTGTTAATCCTCACCCGAGGATATTTTTCCATTGATTTTTAGAGAGAGTGGAAGGGAGGGGGAGAGACAGAGAGAGAGAAACATTGATGTGACAGAGACACATCGATTGGTTTCCTCCTGCATGCACCCCAAACTGGCTAGGACGAAATTCCTTGCTCTTGATGTTAATGTTCCCAGCACTTTTTGTTCAGCCTAGAAATACCCCATTCATTGTCTCTCACACAAACCAGTTGTGACCTTTGAAGTGTGATATGAGGGGCTAAGCTTTTCTGCCTCCTTTCACCGATGCCTACAATTTAACCATGAGCTATTTTATTCACCTGCATTCAGCATGTTATTTTCCTGATACCCTTTATAAAGGCTTTTCTTTGAGCAGCAAAGAACACTGTGTCAGGAACCCAGGTGTGTCCTTGTAAAGCCTTGGGATCATGGAGCTTTGGGCAAGTCACACAAGCTCTTCCTCCACTCTGAACATGGGATGCCACCCAGAGATACCTGAGAAGCAGACCAAATAATGCAGCACAGTACTTGGCACAGTGCTTAGCATGGGGCCAGGGCTCCATCAATGGTAGCTTTCCTTGTAATTTCTTCAGTTTCTCATCTGTAAAATGGAACTTCCACTTACTTGTCCTGCCTGCTTTGTAAAGGTAATCCAAAAATTTGTCTTCATGCCCACCCTCCTTCAAGGTCAGTTTTCTTTAGTACCATTTTTAATCCCAATTCACAGTAAGAAATATATTTTACATCATGAATCCAGCATACACACATATCTAACTGAAGTAAAAGTTTCACTTGTAACTGTATAACTTTATAACTGTATTAAACAATACACATATTAGAGCATGCAGTTGGATATTTTCCATTCAATTTTATTTCATTTTCTAAAAAATGCTGGTTGAGACCCACTAAACACTCACATGACCAGTCTGAAATATATCACTCTATTATCTAGTGTGCAAAGAGAAGTTTTCTTCCAGATCCACCCCCTGAGTTATTTACTTGTAAGTTGTTCCTTGGTGCTGCTGGCTCTTCCATTTGCTCCCAGTTTTGTCCCTTCAGTCCCTTTCTGCCTCATCTTGCTCATACCCTCATTATGTGACACACGTAGACACAGCCTCCTCTATAGGCTGTAGCGTCCTCTGCTCAGGGCCCTCCTGTCCCCTTGTTTTCAGCATATGGCTAAAGATATCAAATATCTTTATTGAAGGTTTGAGCAACTAAAGAAAATTACATTGTATAAGAGAAAACAAAGGACACCACACCTAAGAAATCAGATCTCTCTTAGCCAAAGGGCCCCTCATATGCACACCCCCAGTCTTACTTAGCTCCCTACCCTGAGGATTGCTCCTCCTTACCAAAAGTGTATTCCCCACTCCCATCCTAAGAAACTCTTCTTCATCCTACATTTCAGGAAACCCCACCCTGACCAGTGGCTTGATCTCCTCCCAGGAAGGACAACGTCCTTTCTTCCACAGTCCAGTCCACATCAAGTGTTCTGGGACTTGACCCTTCAGGTCCCACTGAGAGGTCTGGGGATGGGGGGGGGGGGGGGTTATTCTATGCACTAAGTCTTGTAATGAGGTCCAGGTCAGTGTGAGCTCTGATTCAGGGACCCCTTTCCAATCTCACTTTCAATGTGAGTATGGTCACCTTTTCTCCACTGTCAGCAGGTTGCTGCTGTACCCAACACAGACTGGGGAGGCAGCTTAGCCTAAAACTCAGGAGGCACATTTCTCCTCAGAGCCAGCCCACTCACACTGTCATTCTGAAGTGTTCAGTTCCATTTTTTCATGTCCCTCCACACCTCTTCATCCTTTCCCCTTCTGACCATGTGCTAGCAAGACAGAGACCTTTGCTGGGTCACACATCCCAGATGCATCTTCCTTAGCTGTATTACAAAGCTACTGTTCTCAAATCAATAAATGTGATACATCACATAAACTGGCACAAGGTACTGGCACAAGAACAGACAGACAGATCAATGGAATAGAATAGAGAATCCAGAAACCGACCCAAACCACTATGCTAAATTAATATTCAACAAAGGAGGCATGAACATACAATGGAGTCAAGACAGCCTCTTCAATAAATGGTGTTGGGAAAATTGGACAGATACATGCAAAAAGATGAAACTAGACCACCAACTTACACCATACACAAAAATAAACTCAAAATGGATAAAGGACTTAAACATAAGATGGAAAATCATAAAAATACTAGAGGAATCCACAGGCAGCAAAATCTCAGACATATGCTGAAGCAATTTCTTCACTGATACTGCTCCTAAGACCTAGGGCAATGGAAATTAAAGAGAAAATAAACAAATGGGACTACATCAAAATAAAAAGCTTTTGCACAGCAAAAGAAACCATCAACAAAACAACAAGAAAGCCCCTGCATGGGAGAACATATTTGCAAATGCTATCACCAATAAGGGTTTAATCTCCAACCTTTAAAGAGAACCCATACAACTTAACAAAAGGAAGATAAACAACCCAATCAAAAAATGGGCAACTGACCTAAATAAATACTTTTCGAAAGAAGATAGAAGAAAGGCCAAAAGACATATGAAAACATGCTCAAAGTCACTAATCACGGGAGAGATGCAAATCAAAACAACAATGCAGTACCATCTCTCACCTGTCAGAATGGCTATCATCAACAAATCAACAAACGACAAGTGCTGGCAAGGATGTGGAGAAACAGGAACCCTCTTGCACTGCTGGTGGGAATGCAGGCTGGGGCAGCCACTGTGGAGAACAGTATGGAGTTTCCTCAAAAAACTAAAAATGGAACTCCCATTTGACCCAGTGATCCCACTTCTAGGAATATACCCCCAAGAAACTAGAAACTAGAAACACCAATTAGAAAGGATATATGCACTCCTATGTTCATAGCAGCACAATTCACCGTATCTAAGATTTGGAAACAGCCTAAGTGCCCATCAGTAGATGAGTGGATTAAAAAACAATGGTACATCTACACAATGGAATACTATGCTGCAGTAAAAGAGAAGGAGTTCTTACTATTTGCAACAGCATGGATGGAACTGGAGAGCATTATGCTAAGTGAAATAAGCCAGTCAGAGAAAGATAAATACCACATGATGTCACTCATTTATGGAATATAATGAACAACATAAACTGATGAACAAAAACAGATACAGAGACAGAGAAACATCTATCAGACCGTCAAACCTCAGGGGGAAAGTAGGGGTGGTTGCGGGTAAGGGGGAGAGATCAACCAAAGGACCTATATCCATGCATATAGGCCTAACCAATGGACACAGACAACAGGTGGTTGAGAGCATGGCGGGGAAGGGGGGGTAATGTGGGGATAAGGACACATATGTAATAACTTAATCAATAAAAATTTTAAAAAATATTCCTAAAAAATAATTTTAAATTAAAAAAATAAAAGTATACTTATTTTTAATAACTTAAAAAAACAACAAGGAGCATCTTAAGGTGTTTCTGGGTCCCAGCAAGGGCAGAGAGGTCTCCTCCAGGTTCCAGCCTAGGGTTCTAATGACACTGATGAAAAGACAGAATAAGAACTGTTAGAAAGATGAAAATAATGATTATCTAGAAATACCGTAGTATGTTACTTATCTGGCATTTGATGATTCTCTAGGATTTTTTAAAAAGAGAGGTTTCAGGTCCTCTAGAGCAGCGGTTCTCAACCTGTGGGTCGCGACCCCTTTGGGGGTCGAACGACCCTTTCACAGGGGTCGCCTAAGACCATCGGAAAACACATATATAATTACATATTGTTTTTGTGGTTAATTACTATGCTTTAATTATGTTCAATTTGTAACAATACATCCTGCATATCAGATATTTACATGACGATTCATAACAGTAGCAAAATTACAGTTATGAGGTAGCAACGAAAATAATTTTATGGTTGGGGGTCACCACAACATGAGGAACTGTATCAACCTTCTTAATGCCTCGACCCTTTAATACAGTTCCTCATGTTGTGGTGACCCCCAATTTCATTGTTACAAATTGAACATAATTAAAGCATAGTGATTAATCACAAAAACAATATTTAATTGTATGTGTTTTCTGATGGCCTTAGGCGACCCCTGTGAAAGGGTCGTTCAACCCCCAAAGGAGTCACGACCCACAGGTTGAGAACCGCTGCTCTAGAGGCTCACATGAGTAGGAATCTAGTAACTCAGTTGATGGTGATATAGCTTTTGTTCTCCTCCTGAGTTGTCATTCAAGGCTTACTCGAGACAGATGGCTCTTGGAATGGATGCTGCTGACCTGTTGGGAGACTTAAAGTTGTTTAAAGGGACTGCCCAAATAAATGAGGGCTATTCCCAAAAACCCTGGGGCAGCACTGTTTATGTTAGTTGACTGCTTTGATTATTAGGGTCTTCAAAGGCAAATAGGGACTGTGAGTTAGGATATAAGGGTATACGGATAAAGGTATCCTTGAAATCTAGTACTGTAAACCACTCTGTGTCCTCCAGAACCTGGTTAAGTAAAGTATGAGGGTTAGGGACAACTGGGTGGATAGGAATCACTGCCTTATTTACTAGTTATAAGTCCTGAACTAGTCCTCCTTCCCTGTTAGGCTCTGGTACCCTTAAGATGGGAGTATTATAAGGATGATAACAAGGTTTCAATAAACCTTGGGCTTCTGAAATAGATATCCTATTAGAATATTGAATCCTTCTAAAGCCTCAGGGTTGGGAGGATACTATCTCTGATGTGGATATGAGGCTTTCTGAAGGGTCAGGAAGGCATGGGAAAGGAACAACTTACCCCAGCTACACCCTAAAAGCTGAGAAAAATATCTCTTTATTGGCTTCCCAGACATGCCTGTAACAGCTTCAGCCTCTGAGGATAATTAACTAGGTTCTAAGAGGAGTACAGAGATGGTGGCTCCAGCACCGGGGAGGAAATTAATTTCCTTGTCCCCCACTGTCAGGCTTCCCCGGGGCTCCTGGGTGGAGGTGGCAGTCCTCTGAGGAGCCGGGTTGGGGGACCCCGAGCCCCATCAGTCCTCTTGGGCCAGCTGGGTTGCCAGCCCCGCCCCAAAGAACCTCCATCTCCAGGGGCAATCGACTTCCAGTGGTTTCCTTGATAAACAGGACAGGGCTCTGGTGGTTCACCACACCCCTTGGGACAGCTCCGGCCCATAAGTACACCCTGACTACAATTGTAGCAGGTGACTAGGACTGACTGTTAGTCTCCAGGCTCTGACTCTGGGCCCTTGCTCTCCTGAAGCGCAGCACAAAGAGTCTTAGTTTTGGCCTGGCTTTTTCTGTTTCTCCTTTTTCGTCCTTCTGGTCTCTATTATAGAACACAGAGGTGGTAACTTTCAGGAGATTCTTCTAAAGTACTCTCGGGACCAATAGCCAATTCTTGTAACTTCCTGATGTCTGGGACAGCCTGAGTGATAAATTTGTTCTTAAAATTAGTTGTCCCAATCCTAAATCTGGGATAATGTTGGTAAGCTTAACCAATGCCTCCCTGACCCTTTCTTAAAAAGCCAAGGGGTCTTTGTCAGCCCCTTGGTTAATGGTGGTTAATTTAGAGTAGTTGACAGGCTTTCTTTTATTATGTCTGAGCAGTGCTTTATTTTCTACCTCTCAGTTTCAGGATTCTATTGAGAGTCTACAGGGGGACTGCCTCCTGTCCTGTTAAGAAATTCTTGTGTTTTTCCGCCAGCTGAGCGCTGCTCCTGCTGCACCATTCTTGCACTGAGCTCCATGCTCCCGCTAAGGCAGCGCCTCCATCTCCTTCCAGCCACCATCATGATCATCTACCAGGATCTCCTCAGCCATGATGAGATGTTCTCCAATATCTACAAGATCTGGGAGATCATGGACGGGCTGTGCCTGGAGGTAGAAGAGAAGATGGTCAGTAGGACAGAGGGTAACATTGATGACTCACTAATTGGTGGAAATGCCACTGCTGAAGGCCCTGAGAGTGAAGGAACGGAAAGCACAGTAATCACTGGTGTTGACATTGTCATGAACCATCACTTGCAGAAAACCAGCTTCAGAAAAGAAGCCTACAAGAAGTACATCAAAGATGACATGAAATCAATCAAAAAGAAGCTTGAAGAACAGAGACCAGAAAGAGTAAAGCCTTTTATGACAGGGGCTACAGAACAAATCACGCACATCCTTGCCAATTTCAAAACTAGCAGTTCTTTATTGGTAAAAACATGAATCCAGATGGCATGGTTGTTCTGCTGGACTACCGTGAGGAAGGTGTGACCCCATACATGATTTTCTTTAAGGATGGCTTAGAAATGGAAAAATGTTAACAAATTGGTCAGTTTGGCTCTATCACCTGTCATTATAACTGGCTGCTGCTTTTTTTTTAAATTAAATCTTTATTGTTCAGATTATTACATTTGTTCCTCTTTTTCCCCCCCACAACTCCCCTCCTCTCAGTTCCTACCCCACCCTCCGCCCTCACTCCCCATCCACTGTCCTCATCCATAGGTGCACGATTTTTGTCCAGTCTCTTCCCGCATCTCCCACACCCTTTTCCCCCCCAAGAATAGTCAGTCCATTCCCTTTCTATGTCCCTGATTCTATTATGATCACCAGATTATTTATTCACTTGATTCTTAGATTGACTTGTTGATAGATGCATGTTTGTTGTTCATAATTTGTATCTTTACCTTTTTCTTCTTCTTCCTCTTCTTAAAGGATACCTTACAGCATTTCATATAATACTGGTTTGGTGGTGATGAACTCCTTTAGCTTTTCCTTATCTGTGAAGCTCTTTATCTGACCTTCAGTTCTGAATGATAGCTTTGCTGGATAAAGTAATCTTGGTTGTAGGTTCTTGGTATTCATCACTTTGAATATTTCTTGCCATTCCCTTCTGGCCTGCAAAGTTTCTGTTGAGAAATCAGCTGACAGTCGTATGGGTATTCCTTTGTAGGTAACTGAGTTTCTTTCTCTTGCTGCTTTTAAGATTCTCTCTTTGTCTTTTGCTCTTGGCATTTTAATTATGATGTGTCTTGGTGTGGCCCTCTTTGGATTCCTTTTGTTTGGGGTTCTCTGCGCTTCCTGGACCTGTAAGTCTATTTCTTTCACCAGGTGGGGGGAGTTTTCTGTCATTATTTCTTCAAATAGGTTTTCAATATCTTGCTCTCTCTCATCTTCTGGCACCCCTATAATTCTGATGTTGGTATGCTTGAAGCTGTCCCAGAGGCTCCTTACACTATCTTTGTATTTTCGGATTCTTTTTTCATTTTGCTTTTCTGGTTGGGTGTTTTTTGCTTCTTCGCATTTCAAATCTTTGCCTTGATTCTTGTGCTCCTCTGGTCTGCTGTTGGGAGTCTGTATAGTATTCGTTATTTCAGTCCATGTATGCTTAATTTCTAGTTGGTTCTTTATCATAACATCGAGGGTCTCATTAGATTTCTTGAGGATCTCACTACATTTATCGGCGGCTTCTAGACAGTTCTTAAGAGACGTTGAAAGTGTGGTTCTGAACTCCATATCCTCCATTGACAGTTTTGTCCTGTTTCTTTGTCTCCGCATTTTTTATGCTTTCTTGGTGCACCCCTAGTGGTCTTTGTGCACAGTCTTGTTGTAGTTAAGACTTGATTGTTGTCGGCAATACCGGGGGTGATTTGACCTCCAGGCTAACTGGCTATGAGAGTCCGCTGTGTCTGCAGTGGGAGAGCTTCTGTGCTGGATCTCTAGGGCGGTGCTAATCTAGCGTTTGCCTGAGGCTATCCAGCAAATGGCTCTGTGCAGGGATTGGGCGGGGCGGAACCCGGGGATCTACAGGGCAGGCCGAAGCAAGCAGTTATGGCTGCTCTGAGTTCCGTCCCTAGGGGCTCTGCCTCACAGAGTCCCAGCAACCACTGCAAACCTCAGAGAGAAAGCTGCCTTCTAGTTCCGACCGAAGCCAGACAGTCCCGCTTCTCCCGTTTGAGTCTGGGTTCCTAGAGACTCGCCCAGATCTGGAGCTCAGAGTCTGAAACTCCCTCCCGATTGAAAACAACAACCGCGCCCTCCGCCTCCAGCCTGCTCCATGTGCACTCCGCACCTCAGTGTTTCACTTCAGCACTGCGCCTCCTCTGAGTCTGAGTTCCTCCTAGTTGTAGAATTTCCACTCAGCCAGCCTTCCTGTGGTTCTGGATGATGTCCGTTCCGTCTTTTAGTTGTTTTTTGAAGTGTTTGTTCAAGGCAGCAATCTCCGGCGTTAACCTATGCCGCCATCTTGGTTTTCCCTGGCTGCTGCTTTTCATCCACACACCAAGACTAGGACAAATGGGACTGATGTTATCTTGAGCTCTTCATTTATTTTGGCCTTGATTCATTTGGAGCGGAGGCATTGTTTTTAAGAAAAAAAAACATGTCATATAGGTTGTCTAAAAATAAAATGCATTTAAATTCAAAAAAAGAAAAAGAAATTCTTGCTTTTTTTCTCAGAGCCTTTTATTCCCCTGGTATAAGTAAGAAAATGGTCATTCCCAAATTCTTTTGCTTTCTCTAGTATGCCTTGCTTTTCAGTGGCTGAGAAGGTCAGTTTAATATGAGCATGATGTCTCTATATCGCTATATGAGAGATTATACACTTGAATAAGGGTTTGGAAGACCTCAATATATTTGTCAGGGTCTTCCAAGAACTTTTCTAAATCACTTTAAATTTGTCTCATGTCCTGGGGTGAAAAGCAGATCTGGGCTAAAGTAGGACCAGATCCTTTATCTGTCTTGGGGCAATTTAAGGTCAGCTCAGCCCTGGGCAGGGATGTGGCCTCTGACTTTTCTTCTGGCAGATTTTGTGTTGTTATTGCCAGGAGCAAGGGATTAAGTTTACAATTTCTGCCTGTTTTTGGCTTGTCCTCTAGAGTAAAGAAAGTCTGGACATATGGGACTTCCAACCATTTATATTCTTCCTACAGAAGAGATCTAATTGTAGGATGGTGTTATACTTGAGGCTTAACTCTGAGGGCCAGCTTTCACCATTCTCCAGTTGGTATTGAGGCCAAATCTGAGTGTAGAAAAAAATCAGACATTACTTTTTCAAGGTTTGTGAGCCAAAATTATTCCAATTCTTTTTTATTTTTATTATTATAATTCTTTATTGTTTAAAGTATTACATAAGTCTCCTTTTTCCCCCATTGACCTCTCCCCGGCCTCCTCCACACCCAGCACAAACCCTCACCCCACCCCCCTGTCTGTGTCCATTGGTTATGCTCATATGCTGCATACAAGTCCTTTGGTTGATCTCTTACCCTCTCAACCCCACACGCCACACCCCCGCCCTGCCCTGCCTTCCCTCATAGGTTGGACAGTCTGTTCAATGCTTCTATGTCTCTGGTTCTATTTTTGTTCATCAGTTTATGTTGCTCATTATATTCCACAAATGAGTGAGATCATGTGATATTTATCTTTCTCTAACTGGCTTATTTCATTTAGCATAATGCTTTCCAGTTCCATCCATGCTGTTGCAGAGCAAATGGTAAGAATTCCTTCTTTATTACAGCAGCATAGTATTTCATTGTGTAGATGTACCACAGTTTTCTAATCCACTCATCTGCTGATGAGCACTTAGGCTGTTTCCAAATCTTAGCTATGATGAATTATGCTGCTATAAACATAGGGATGCATATATCCTTTCTAATTGGTGTTTCTGTTGTCTTGGAATATATTCCTAGAAGTGGAATTACTGGGTCAAATGGAAGTTCCATTTTTAATTTTTAGAGGAAACACCATACTGTTTTCCACAGTGGCTGCACCAGTCTGCATTCATACCAGCAGTGCAAAAGGGTTCCTTTTTCTCAGAATCCTCGACAACACTTCATTTGTTGATCTGTTGATAATAGCCATTCTGACAGGTGTGAGATAGTACCTCACTGTTGTTTTGATTTGCATCTCTCCCATGATTAGTGACTTTGAGCATGTTTTCATATGTCTCCTGGCCTTCTGTATGTCCTCTTTCAAAAAGTGTCTATTTAGGTCCTTTGCCCATTTTTGTATTGGATTGTTTATCTTCCTTTTGTTAAGTTGTATGAGTTCCCTGTAAATTTTGGAGATTAAACCCTTATCAGAGATAACATTTGCAAATATGTTCTCCCATGCAGTGGGCTTTCTTGTTGTTTTGTTGATGGTTTCTTTTGCTGTGCAGCAGCTTTTTAATTTGATGAAGTCCCATTTGTTTATTATCTCCTTAGTTTCCATTGCTCTAGGAGCTGTATCAGTAAAGATATTGCTATGACGTATGTCTGCTCTTTTGCTGCCTATGGATTCTTCTAAGATTTTTATGGCTTCCCATCTTAAGTTTAAGTCCTTTATCCATTTTGAGTTTATTTTTGTGTATGGTGTAAATTGGTGGTCTATTTTTATTTTTTTGTACATATCTGTCCAATTTTCCCAACACCATTTATTGAAGAGACTGTCTTGACGCTATTGTGTGCTTTTGCCTCCTTTGTCAAATATTAATTGAGTATAATGGCTTGGGCTGATTTCTGGGTTCTCTTTTCTGTCCCATTGGTCTATATGTCTGTTCTTGTGCCAGTGCCAGACAGTTTTGAGAACCGTGGCTTTGTAGTATAGCTTGAAATCTGGTATTGTGATCCCTCAAACTTTGTTCTTCTTTCTCAAGATTGCTGCAGCTATTCGGGGTTTTTTATTATTCCAGATGAATTGTTGGAGAGTTTATTCTAGGTCTTTGAAGAATGCCATTGGTATTTTGATGGGGATTGCATTGAATCTATAGATTTCTTTGGGTAGTATGGACATTCTAATTATGTGATTCTACCAATCCATGAACACAGTATACCCTTCCATTTGTTTATTTCTTCCTCTATCTCTTTTTTCAGTGTCCTGCAATTTTCTGAGTACAGGTCTTTTACCTCCTTGGTTAAATTTATTCCTAGGTATCTTAATTTTTTTCGTTGCAATGGTAAATGGGATTTTTTTTTTTTTTTAGTTTCTCTTTCTATGAGTTTATTATTGGTATATAAAAAAGCCATAGATTTCTGGGGGTTAATTTTGTATCCTGCTACATTGCCAAATTCATTTATTAATTCTAGTAATTTTTTTTATGAAGTCCTTAGGGTTTTCTATGTACAATATCATGTCATCTGCAAATACTGACAATTTTACTTCTTCTTTTCCAATTTGGATACCTTTTATTTCTTCTTGTTGTCTGATCGCGATGTCTAGCACTTCCAGTACTATGTCAAACAGTAGTGGTTAAAGTAATCATCCGTGTCTTGTTCCTGTTCTTAGGTGAAATGGTTTTAGTTTTTGCCCATTGAGTATGATGTGGCTGTAAGTTTGTCATATAGGGCTTTTATTATATTGAGGTATGATCTCTCTATTCCCACTTTGCTGAGAGTTTTTATCAGGAAAGCATGTTGGATTTTGTCAAATGCCTTTTCTGCATCAATTGATAAGATTATGTGTTTTTTTGTCTCTCCATTTGTTTATGTGATGTATCACCATTTATTGATTTTAGGATGTTGTACCAGCCTTGCATCCGGGATAAATCCCACTTGGTCATGGTGTATGATCTTTCTAATATGCTGGATCCTATTTGCTAGAATTTTGTTGAGGATTTTAGCATCTATGTTCATCAGAGATATTGGCCTGTAATTCTCTTTCTTTGTAGTGTCCTTACCTGGGTTTGGGGATTACGGTAATGCTGGCTTCAAAGAAAGAGCTTGGAAGTGTGCTCTCCTCTTGAATTTTTTGGAATATTCTGAGAAGGATAGGTTTTAGTTCCTCTTTGAATGCTTGGTAAAACTCCCCTGTGAAGCAGTCTGGCCCCAGGCTTTTATTTGCTGGAACTTTTTTTGATGGCGGCTTGAATTTCCTCCTTAGTTGTCAGCCTGTTGAGATTTTTTTATTCCTCTTGGTTGAGTTTTAGAAGTTCTTATTTTTCTAGGAATATGTCCATTTCTTCTCAGTTGACCAGTTTGTTGGAATAGAGTTGTTCGTAGTATTTTTTTAGAATTCTTTGTATTTCTGTGGGGTCTGTTGTTATTTCACCTCTTTCATTCCTGATTTTGTTTATTTGGGTCCTCTCTCTTTGCTTCTTGGTGAGCCTGGCTAGAGGTTCATCAATCTTGTTTATCCTTTCAAAGAACCAGCTCTTGGTTTCATTGATCTTTTGTATTGTTTTTTTTTTGGGGGGGGGGGGTTGTTTGTTTGTTTTGGAATCTATGTCATTTATTTCTGCTCTGATCTTCATTATCTCCTTCCTTCTGCTCTCTCTGGGTTTTTCTTGTTGCTCTCTTTCTAATTCTTTAAGTTGTACAGTTAGATAATTTGTTACCAGTTTTTCTTGTTTTTTGAGGTAGGCCTCTAATGCTATGAATTTACCTCTCAGGACTGCTTTCACTGTGTCCCACAAGGTTTGGATTATTGTGTTTTCATTGCCATTTGTTCCCAGGATGTTTTTAATTTCTTCTTTGATATCTTTGGTAACCCAATTATTATCTAATAGCATGCTATTTAGCCTCCAAGTGTTTGGATTTCTTAAATTGTTTTTATTGTAGTTATTGTAGTTGATTTCTAATGTTATGCCATTGTGCTGAGACAATCTTGATATTATTTCAATCTTCTTGAATTTGGAGAGACTTTGCCTGTGTCCCTTGCCTGTGTCCCAATATGTGGTCTATCTTTGAAAATGTCCCATGTGCTCTTGAGAAGAATGTATATTCTGTGGCTTTGTGGTGAAATTTTCTGAAGATGTCAATTAAGTCCATCTGTTCTAGTGAGTCATTTAAGATTGCTGTTTCTTTGCTGATTTTTTGTCAAGAGGATTTACCCAGTGATGTCAGTGGAGTATTAAAGTCCCCTACTATGATCATATTGCTATTGATCTCTCCCTTCCAGATTATTTTTTTATGTATTTGGGTGCTCCTGCATTGGGTGCATATATATTTACCAGAGTTATATCCTCTTGTTGTATCAATTTCTTTAGTATTATAAAGTGACCTTCCTTATCTTTTGTTATGGCCTTCACTTTGAGGTCTATTTTGTCCAATATAAGTATTGCTACCAGCTTTTTTTTTTTTCCATTTGCCTAAAAGAATTTTTCCATCCCTTCACTTTTAGTCTGTGTGAGTCCCTTGTTCTGAGGTGGGTCTCTTGTAGACAGCATATATATGGCTATGTTTTCTTATCCATTCAGCCACTCGATATGTTTTTATTGGAGCATTTAGTCCATTTATGTTTAAAATTATTATTGATAGATATTTTTTTGTAGCCATATATATTTTTGGTGCTTGTGTTCCTTCTTCCCTTTTTCTATTTTTTTTTCTTCTTTTTACAGCAGTCCCTTTAGCATTTCTTGCATTGCTGGCTTGGTAGTAATAAACTCCCTTAGACTTCTTTTTGTCTGTGAAGCTTCTTATTTCCCCTTCAATTTTGAATGATAGCCTTGCTGAATAGAGTACTCTTGGATTCAGTCCCTTGCTTTGCATCACTTTATAAATTTCTTTCCATTCTTTTCTGGCCTGATGTGTTTCTGTTGGAAATCATTTGATAATCTAATGGGAGATCCCTTGTACGTAACTTTCTGTCTCTCTTTTGCAGCCTTTAAGATTCTCTTTGTCCTGAACATTTGCCATCGTAATTACGTGTCTTAGTGTGGGTCTTTTTAGGTTAATCTTGTTGGGACTCTATGTGCTTGTGTGACTTTTTCCCCCAAATCAGGGAAGTTTTCTGACATTATTTCTTCAAATAGGTTTTCTAACCCCTGTTCCTCTTCTTGTCATTCTGGCACCCCTATTATTTGTATGTCGTTTTGTTTCATGTTGTCCCAAAGCACCCTTAGGCTCTTCTCCTGCTTTCTAATTTTTTTCTCCAATTACTGTTCAAATTGGGCTTGTTTCTCTGTCTTATCTTCTAGCTCACTAATTTGGTCCTCCACTTTTCTTAGTCTACTGTTGAAGCATTCCATCGTGTTCTTTATTGTAGCTATATCACTTTTGATTTCTTCTTCGTTCTTACATAGGTTGTTGATTTTCTTGTCCATCCAGTTTATGAATTGTATGACTCTTACTCTGAATTCTTTTTCTGACATATCTCATGCCTCTGTTTCATTTAGTTCATTTGAGAGGGGGGCCATTCCTCCTTTTCTTTCCTGTGGAGTTTGCTTTTTTGTCTCCCCATTTCTGCTGTTGCTGAAGGGTCCAGGCGCCCAGTTGTGCAGGGCCTGAGCTGCCGGTGATGGGCTTGGCAGGAGCATCACACATGCCAACAGTCAGAGGCTGGCTCAGGTGCCCGGGAGACGTGGCCACCAAGGTCCAAGTGGGGTCCACGTGCACTGACAGTCAGGGGCCGGCACAGGATGCATAGTAACTGTGCTGCCAGGGAAGGTAGGAGGGAGGGGAACTCATTCCAGGATTCACAGTAGCCTGAGACTGGTATGGGTGGAGTTGCCCATATCCATGAGTCTGCAGCTGCGGTAGCAGGTCTTTGTCCAGATTGGCTGTAGGGTCTCCGTTTTCATCTGAGGCCAGTCTGGGTGGTGGTGAAGCTGGGCTCCTACTCGCAGCAGCTCTGTCTTTTAAGATGGCATGGTTTCTGATCCAGCATCAGCCACCCTGGAGTGCCCACAGTGGTAGTGGGAACTCCCTGTCCAAGAGAGCCCAGTCCATCAGCCCCTAAAAGTCTTGTAGGATCTAACTTTTCCTTGCACGCACACACACACACACACACACACACACACCACTCCCCTTTTGCTCCTTCACACTTTCACACTCTCTCCTCACTGCCATCCTGCCAGCTGCCATCTTCCAATTATTCCAATTCTTGAGGATGTATCCTAAGGGCCTGTCTTTATGTAGTATAGATGACACATTTCCCATCTGGAAGAAAGAAAGAAGAAAGATAGAAAAATATAAAGGGTGTCCCAAAATTCACGCAAGAAGTAATTTTGATAGAAATAACAGGTTTATAATTAAAAATTGTAAATTTTTATTGATTCATAAAGTATACAGGATAGGGTTATGTATGGAATAGCATATCAGGCAAAATATCCACGACGTGTCACTGTTTGGTGCAGATTTTGGGCTGGAGGCATCATCGGACCATTCTTCTTTGAAAATGCGGCTGCTCAGGCAATAACAGTTAATGGTGCTCACTATCATGACATGATAATTCAGTTTTTTATGCCTAAATTGTAAGATATTAATGTGGAAGACATGTGGTTTCAACAAGACGGTGCCACATGCCATACAGCCCAAGAAACAATTCAATTACTGCATGAGTCATTTCCTGGTCCTGTAATTTCCCTTTTGGATGATCAGAATTGGCTGCTCAGATCATGCGATTTAATGCCATTGGACTTTTTTTCTTTGGTGTTTTTTTTAAAATATATTTTATTGATTTTTTTTACAGAGAGGAAGGGAGAGGGATAGAGAGTTAGAAACATCGATGAGAGAGAAACATTGATCAGCTGCCTCCTGCACACCCCCTACTGGGGATGTGCCCGTAACCAAGGTACATGCCCTTGACCAGAATCAAACCTGGGACCCTTGAGTCCGCAGGCCAAAGCTCTATCCACTGAGCCAAACCGGTTAGGGATGGGGTTTTTGAAGTCTAAGGTTTATGCCAAAAAGCCCATGATCACCCACGCCTTGAAGGAGGAAATTGAGCGCTGTATCAACGAAATTCAGCCACATTTATGCGAAATGGTCATGGAAAATTTCAACAAAAGAGTGCGTATATGCCAGCAAAGCCATGGAGGCCATTTACCCGATATGCTATTCCATACATAACCTTATACTATATATTTTATGAATCAATAAAAAATTTACAATTTTTAATTATAAGCCTGTGTTTTCTATCAAAATTACTTCTTGCATGAATTTTGGGACACCCTTTACAAGGATGACCAGCATCCTTGTACCCACAAAGGACGTTCTGCATCCATTGTGACTTTTTGGTCACAGACAAGGTGGCTGGGTGGACTAACCACACTTACCGCTGCGACTGATGACCCGAGCTCACAGAGAGGCCATCCCTACTTGATGCCTTCCTAATGCCTTCCTGATGGGGATGACTTGTATAATCTGTGTTCTTAGGCCCCTTGCTGTGATTAAAGTGCCTGAGATGGTTCTAATGTTTTTGAAGTACCTACTGAACTGAATTCCTCAGGGGTTTACTCTAGGACAGTGATGGCAAACTTATGACACATGTGTCAGAGGTGACACGCAAACTCATTTTTTTGGTTGATTGTTCTTAGGTAAAAGGCATTTAAATATCTAATAAAAGACAAAGATGCTAATTGACTGTACCTTCGCTACACCCACCAGCCCATCAGAGTGACTATATGCAAATTAACCCAACCAACATGGCGGTTAATTTGCATATACCGGCTGGGAGCGAAGACTGAAGACAATATGGAAGCATGTAAGCGAAGCACTGCAGAAGGGAGCAAAGTAGAGGTGGCGGAGACAGGAACGGAGCCAAGGCGGCGAAGGCGGGAGGCAGGAGGGAAACCAGCCAGGCGGCGGCGGCAGGGTGGGAAGGAAACCAGCTGGGCGGCGGGGTGGGAGGGAAACCAGCCGGTGGCAGGGCGGGAGTGAAGCCCCCCTTAGCAGGTTTCGCTCTCTTCTCTGCTTCGCTCCAGCTGCAGGAAGCCCTATTCTTGTAGGAATCTTCCTGCAACGGGCCTCTAGTATAAAATAAATATCAAAAGTATAAGTCTTTATTTTACTATGGTTGCAAATATCAAAAAATTTCTATATGTGACATGGCACCAGAGTTAAGTTAGGGTTTTTCAAAATGCTGACATGCCGAGCTCAAAAGGTTCGCCATCACTGCTCTAAGATGAGGACTTAAGAGAGTTTACACAGTACCCAGAACCCTGGTTTGGCCAATATTCAGGCATCCAAGGAAATACAAACAGCTCTGGTCCCACCCCTTGTATGCCCTCATCATTAAAGGATTTATCTTCTGCACTGATTTCTGGGGAAAGGATGGAATTTATTTCTGGCCATATTTAATACTTTAAACTCCCTGCTCACTGGTTTAACTCTTTGTTTTTACTGAACCTTAATTTCTGCTGTTTTACTTCCAAACCTCAGAAATGCTACCTCAGAGATTTTACCTTCTTTCAAACAGGGCAACCAACCTGGTTGCTTCCTAAAAAGAAATGCCTAGGAGAGGGACATGCTAGTTGACTTTGCAGGGAACAGTTTATGTAGAAGGTACACCTTCTTAGTTCATATTAATGGGAGAGGTTTTTTAATTTCCCCTTTTTAAGACTAGGGTTCACCTGTATATTTTACTTAGGTATGTTAGAAGGAGGTACCACCTTCTATATATACTTTTTGTTATTATTTTTAATTAATAATTCCCTGAAGTTCTACAAACCCTCATCCAGTTCAAAGATATGACCTGCTTAGAAGCCTGCAATTTAGAGTAAGTCAGAGTCCTTTCCATGGGTTTTTCTAAAAACATAAATGTACCAAAGTAAAGCAATGGCTGTCCAGATTTCAAAAGTGGCATGTTTATGGATTTGCTTAAAATGCAATTGATAAAAACCTTTACTTTCCTATAAGATATGACATTCTGAGACAACAACCTTTTAGTACAACAAACAATTTGTATATAAAGAGTAACATGTGGCACATGTCTTATTGAAGACAGTGTATTAAACATTGAAAACAATTTATAAACCCCAATAGATGAAACGCAAAACACCCAGAGTGTCACTGGCAGATGCAGAGAATTATCTCACTTGCCCTATGTCCCTGAAAGTTTCCTGTTTGACCTTGGCTCTGAATCTGTGATAGTTCTTCTCTGAAGCAAACTGAAACCTCTCTAACATTCAAAGTATATGTATTTAAATAGAATACTGTTATTAATTTTTATTTGACAAAGTTTCCTCATATAATTTCAAGTATATCGAATCGGTCTAATTTAGTTCAAAAATATTTCTTTTTAGGAAGAGAGAATAAATCTTTGCATCACCCCAGGGTCCTTGGGATGTCACAAAGCTATCTCTCAGTTAAATCTTTGAAATCTTACTTGGAAGAGCTGCCAAATACACTTAACCTAAAGATTATACAATTTAAACTGGTTTTAACATTAAACACATTAAGCGCCAAGCCTGTTTTGTCTTCCTTTCCGGAAAGTGTAGTGTTGGTCACCAGTGACTGACATGGCGCTTAACATTATAAGATTTGGTCCGGACCACAGAATTAATCCTTTTTAATTTGGCCAATAAATTGTTATATCCTAGTAATGCCACAGAGGCACAAACACGTACAATATACTTTGAACTGTAGAGAAAACGCTGGGAGGACACGCCTACCGCCCGCCCATTCCCTTGCACCACACCCCCATGAGCGCTAATCGGCCAACCCATGATTGCCCGCCCCATAGCCAGCCTCAGCTCCACTTTGGCCGGCCTTCTCGGGTTTGTGACGTCACAGGCAGGCGCTGCCTTGTGTAAGCCACGCCTTGGGACCACCCTGTCCTATTACTATGAATGCTGCACACGGAATGCTCAATGGTGGCGTGATGCTGGGCGGGGCTTTGCAACATTTCCCGCCCTGCCCCTTCCTCGAGCACCCGTGTGGGTTGGCAAAAGCCGTGGCCTCAACAGGCCGAATTAGTCTAGATTATGGGGTGCAGGCAAACAGACGCAGGAACTGGGAAGTCCTGGGTACATAAGCCTTGTCTTAAAATTAAATCTTAATGTTCCTCTGCTGAATATCCCCTAGTAACCTCATTCTGCTGCTTTGAAACCGAAAAGCTGCTTCTCAGAATAAAGCTGCCATTTTTTCCCATACCCCTCCCTTTTTGCTTCAGGTGGAGATGGAGGGAGATAAGGGCTTGTTAGTTATAGGCAGGCTATAAATTAGCTAGTGGTCTTTGTTTAAACTTCCCTAGGTTAATATTTCTTTTTTCCTTCTCGCCATCTCCCATTTATTTATTTAAAAAAAAAGTTTAATCATTTCGACATATGTATATATGTGCTTTAGGTTTTTTATTATTTATTTACTACAAATAAAGGTCAGGAATTGTTATCTTTCTTTTAAATGTTTTTTACTGTTTCGCTTCATTACTGCTGTGTATGTGCTCCATGTGAGTGACGTAGGTGCTTATGTAGGTGGATTCCAACTTATGGCGAAAATCGCATTACCTCGAGCGGTAGGAACGGATCTCCAACATAACCGTAGGACCTACTGTATTTCCAATCAATAATTCCTTCTGTGGATGAAAGGGGCCACATGCTGACCTGACAAGCTCAGGAGAAGCCTGCATGGCAGTTTTGCAGACTCGGAGACCTAAAGTAACCACAAAGGATGGTCTGAAATTAAACCTTAACTAAAAGCAGTTATGGTGGGCAGTTCATCCTAAGCCGATATCTTCACTGATAAGGTCAACCTTTACTGTAACTGAGCCTATCTGTCTTTTTGCATCTATGATAACATACCCTTGAAATGTCTGGGTAACTTGTGATTTCCCTGTATCTGGAGCCCCTGGGGCACAACCAGGTGTGCTAAACCCAGGACAGATGCAGCAGATTCTTTCATTTATCATGTTAATTGTTCCTGCACCCACCTAAGTATGTGTCGATCATTTTACTTTTTATCCTATCACAGAGGTTTTCCCCCACTTCACTTAATCCCACCTCCTTAAATGTGTCACCAATGAATTTCATGCATAAATACGGATGTAATCCTGCCATTCTCCGGAGCACTATCTCAATTCGTTGAGGTTCTGCTTCCCGGCATATGTCGACAGTTTGGCTCAAATAAACTCACAAAAATTCTTTACAGGTTTCAATGGTTTTTTACGTTAACACTTCAATAACCAAGAAAAGTGAGTCACTAGCATTCCTTTTACACACTTTAGTTTTAAAATAACGGAGTGAAAAAAGATATCTCACAACTCCAGGTTCATTTCACAGAGATCACAATAAAGGCAGGAAGCAAGCGACCAAGTAATGAATAGGCTAACTTAACAGCTGCATCTGGCTGTAATGCTGCTACGCACAGCAAGGGGGCCATGCTTATATGTCAGGAGTGGAAAACAGTTGGTTGGCCCCGCCTGTCTTAATTCTTGCCTAGAAGTTTTCCCTTAGGACCCTTACTAGAGAGGTCTGCACAAATGGAGACTGAGGAGTTAAGCTTAGTGGGATCTGGACTGTAGAGGCAGCAGTCTTACTGGCTGGATTCTATTTGACCTGATATCACTGAGATAGAGAGCAGAAGAAAAGGCAGATGATGGAGAGAGGGGAAAATCCCACTTTTTAGACGGTAGCCATGTTTAAGTGGCTGGCAGGTGTCCGTCAGCCTCCAAAATCATACAAGAGGCAGGAAAGGGACAGACTCGTGGGTACACTAATCATTCGACATGAAAAGGGTTGATTTACAAAATTCCTGGCCAATGCACCAGTATGATATGGGAAATTTGGACTGGAATGTATGATGTTCCCTTGGGCAGGATGGTTCCCAGACTTCTGTCCAATGGAGTCGAAGAATGAAACTACAGACGAAATGTGGTATAACAAAGGTGGAAATCTATTGAGAAACAAACACAGACTCCCACATGGGGAGGGGGAAGAGTCTCTTGCAACCAGATTTTAGAGACAGGAGAAGCAGCAGGGCAGGAGGAAGAGATAAGATAGTAGGAGAAGGCAGTAGGATCAAGTGGGGCATTGAAAAGTAAAGATGAACACTGACCAGTGGAGGATTGTGAGCCTCAATCCTAAAACCCACACTTGAACTCCTCACTAGAGTTATTGCCTCATAGATCCTGTGAAACCATTCTTTTGTTTACTGAGACCCTCCTAAGCATCTCCAACCAGGCCCAGAGCTAAATCCTGGAGTTTCAAAGACACAACCCTTGCCCTTGAAGAGCTTGCTATTTAATGGAGACAAGAAATGTAAACAGGAACAATATAGTATTATACATCTACTAGTGTATAGCATACATCTACTACCAAGAGGGTGGAGAAGAGTCAAGTAAGGCCTCATAGGAGAGGCATCTGGGTAGAATGCTGAATGGTGAAGAAGAGGCTGTTAGGCAAGGTGCTTGGGGAGAACTTTCAAAGCAGAGTATTTAAGGCCAGAGCACACAGTCTATTGAGGAGATGCCCTTGGGCCTGTGGAATGGAGGCAGTAGGTCAGGCAGAAAGATTGGCAGGGAACCTCTTTTGAAGACTCTTGTATACCATGATAGGGACTTAGGCCCTAACCCGTTGGCTCAGTGGATAGAGCATCGGCCTGCGGACTGAAGGGTCCCAGGTTGGATTCCGGTCAAGGGCATGTACCTGGGTTGCGCGCACATCCCCAATAGGGGGCGTGCAAGAGGCAGCTGAATCGATGTTTCTCTCTTATCGATGTTTCTAATTCTGTATCCCTCTCCCTTCCTCTCTATAAAAAATCAATAAAATATTTTTTTTTAAAAAAAAGATAGGGACTTAGGTTTATCTAGTGAGAGAGAGGCAATTATGCAAGCTATTAAGCAAGGGTTAGTAATGGTGTGAGATTTGCATTTTTGAAAGATCCCTTTGGTCTCTACATAGAAGATATGCCATAAAAGGGGGCAGTACTACTATTAAGAAATACTGTATTTGAAAAAAAAAAAAGAAATACTGTATTTGTACACAAATGAAATGGTATTGCAAATGTCAGAGCAGTGGTTATCTTCCATGGGAAAAAAATCTGTGCTGCAGGAAATCATACAGGCAGAGATCACTGAGGACTGGAATGATGGGCAAAAGGATTGATTGACTCATGATCTTATTTATCAGTCAGCACCTACCTCATGTTCTAGACCCTGAAACAGTAGTCTGGGTGATGCAGATTCATGAAAGGGTTTTTGGGGGGAGATGAAGATTGAAAGGGAAGAACCACTACAACAGAATTTGAATGTGGTTTTGAACAATGCATAGGAGCCATGTAAGCAGAAGAGAGAAACATACTGTCATATCCTTTGGGACTAACAGTCTTTTGTACAAATTCATGCTGGGTCATAGTAGAGAAGTTTTGGACTCAGGACTGGCTTCATGGCATGGTGTCTGTGGAAGAGATACTAGCAAAGCCTCAAATGTGACCTTTTCAGTGAGAGCTAACCTGGCTTCCTGGGCCTCACAAAGCCCAATCTTTCCAAAATTGGGGAAGTAATACCTTGTAACCACATTTCACTTTTGTATCACAAAATTCAAGAAAGGCAAGAACGCCCTCTTACACTGGGAAGCAAAGCTCATCTCTCTTGAGAGAAAAAATGAGAATTGTGGCTCTTAGTAGAAAGCCTAGATCTGTGCTGCCCAGCTCTGACCTCCAGGGTCATTTGTTCTCATCTCTATTATAGTGCCTATCACACTGCATTATAATCCTTTATTTAATAGACAAGCAATAATTTGATAATAAGCATCCTCAATGCAGAAATAGACCTAGGCATCTTGACATCTCCTCTAGGGCCTGCAACCTAGTATGTGCTCAAGAAAGTCAACATAGCCCTGGCCGGTATGGCTCAGTTGGTTGGAACATCATCCTGTACACCAAAAGTTGGCAGTTTTATTCCTGGTCAAGGCACATGCCCAGGTTTGGGGTTTAATCCCCAGTTGGGGCATGTGCGAGGCGACCAATTAATGTTTCTCTTTCACAATGATATTTCTCTTTCTCTCTTTCCCTTCCTCTCTCTGAAATAAGTTTTTATTTTATTTTTTTTAATGAAATCTTTATTGTTCAGATTATTACATTTGTTCCTCTTTTTTCCCCCCATATCTCCCCTCCTCCCAGTTCCCGCCCCACCCTCCACCCTCACTCCCCACCCACTGTCCTCATCCATAGGTGCACGATTTTTGTCCAGTCTCTTCCCACATCTCCCACACCCCTTTCCCCCCCAAGAATAGTCAGTCCATTCCCTTTCTATGTCCCTGATTCTATTATAATCAACAGTTCATTCTGTTCATCAGATTATTTATTCACTTGATTCTTAGATTCACTTGTTGATAGATGCATATTTGTTGTTCATAATTTGTATCTTTACCTTTTTCTTCTTCTTCCTCTTCTTAAAGGATACCTTTCAGCATTTCATATAATCCTGGTTTGGTGGTGATGAACTCCTTTAGCTTTTCCTTATCTGTGAAGCTCTTTATCTGACCTTCAATTCTGAATGATAGCTTTGCTGGATAAAGTAATCTTGGTTGTAGGTTCTTGGTATTGATCACTTTGAATATTTCTTGCCACTCCCTTCTGGTCTGCAAAGTTTCTGTTGAGAAATCAGCTGACAGTCGTATGGGTATTCCCTTGTAGGTAACTGAGTTTCTTTCTCTTGCTGCTTTTAAGATTCTCTCTTTATCTTTTGCTCTTGGCATTTTAATTATGATGTGTCTTGGTGTGGTCCTCTTTGGATTCCTTTTGTTTGGGGTTCTCCGCGCTTCTTGGACCTGTAAGTCCATTTCTTTCACCAGGTAGGGGAAGTTTTCTGTCATTATTTCTTCAAATAGGTTTTCAATATCTTGCTCTCTCTCATCTTCTGGCACCCCTATAATTCTGATGTTGGTATGCTTGAAGCTGTCCCAGAGGCTCCTTACACTATCCTCGCATTTTTGGATTCTTTTTTCATTTTGATGTAGTCCCATTTGTTCATTTTTTCTTTAGTTTCAAGTGCCCTAGGAGCTGTATCAGTGAATAAATTGCTTCGGCATATGTCTGAGATTTTGTTGCCTTTGGATTCTTCTAGAATTTTTATCGTTTCCCGTCGTACATTTAAGTCCTTTATCCATTTTGAGTTTATTTTTGTGTATGGTGTAAGTTGGTGGTCTAGTTTCATTTTCTTGCATATATCTGTCCAATTTTCCCAGCACCATTTATTGAAGAGACTATCTTGGCTCCATTGTATGTTCTTGCCTCCTTTGTCAAATATTAATTGAGCATATTGGTTCGGGCCGATTTGGATTCTTTTTTCATTTTGCTTTTCCGGTTGGGTGTTTTTTGCTTCCTCGCATTTCAAATCATTGACTTGATTCTTGCATTCCTCTGGTCTGCTGTCGGGAGTCTGTATAATATTCGTTATTTCAGTCCGTGTATGCTTAATTTCTAGTTGGTTCCCCAACATAACATCGAGGGTCTCATTAGTTTTCTTGTAGATCTCATTAAGTTTATCGGCGGCTTCTAAACAGTTCTTGAGAGACCTTAAAAGTGTGGTTCTGAACTCTATATCTTCCTTTGACAATTTTGTCCTGTTTCTTTGTCTCTGCATTTTGTTATGCTTCCTTGGTGCACCCCCTAGTGGTCTTTGTTCGCAGTCTTATAGTTAAACCTTGATTGTTGTAGCTAATCCCAGGGAGGGCTTGACCTCCAGGCCAAGTGGCTATGAGAATCAGCTGTGTCAGCAGTGAGAGAACTTCTGTCCTCTAGGGAGGTGCTAATCTAGCCTTTGCCTGAGGCTATCCGGCAAATGCCTCTGTGCAGGGCTTGGGTAGGGCGGGTCACACAGGATCAACTGGGTGGGCCGGAGAGAGCAGTTATGGCGGCTCTCAGTCCTGTCCCCAGGGGCTCTGCCTCTCTGAGTCCCAGCACCCGCTGCAAAGCTGGGAGAGAAAGCTGCACTCGCTCTGACCGAAGCCAGACAGTCCCGCTTCTCCCGTTTGAGTCTGGGTCCCTAAAGACTCGCCCGGATCTGGTGCTCAGAGTCTGCGACTCCCTCCCGATTGAAAACAACAACCGCGCCCTCCGCCGCCAGCCAGCTCCACGCACTCCGCACCTCAGAATTTGACTTCAGCACTGTGCCTCCTCTGAGTGTCCGTGTGCGTTTCTCTTTCCTCCTAGTTGTAGGACTTCCACTCAGCCAGCGTTCCTGTGGTTCTGGGTGATGTCCCTTCCGTCTTTTAGTTTTACTTTTGAAGTAGTTGTTCAAAGCAGCAAACTCCATCGTTAACCTATGCCGCCATCTTGGTTCTCTTGAAATAAGTTTTTAAAAATCTTTTTTTAAAAATTCAAGATTAGAAATGAATCACTATGTGCTGCTTACCCTAGTTCAGACTCCATTGCCTCTCCCCTAGATTAGGGCAACAACCCAATTAGGACAATTGGGAGTTTACCTCTAGTATGGCCTCTCTCCCTGCTGTTCACTACATGAAGAAGAGGCCAGAGTGACCTTTCTCTTCCCCTGCTCCACTTATTCATTCTGGTTGATTCTTGTATGTGCCCTGACCAGATAGCAAACCTGCAACCTTGGTGTATGGGACAACACTCTAACCAAGTGAGCTACCCTACCAGGGCAATTCCCAAAATCTTTAAGCTGACTAGCAAGGCTTGTATCTGGCCAGCTCAAGCTCAGGTCCCAATGTGCCTTTAGTTCACCCAGTGTGTCCTGCTGTCTTTATGGCCTCTGGTCATTCACACATGCAGGCAGCATCCTTAAATTCTCTCCTCATTTCATCTAGATAATTCCTTCAGGTCTAACAAACTGTCTTTCTATTGCCTTCACTAATCTTCCCAGAGGAAGTTAGATAACCCTCTATTCCATTTTTACAATGCTCTGTGCTTCCCCTTTAAAAACTTTTGTCACCTGAATTATAATTACCTGTTGACTTATCTGTATCTTCTATTCAACTGTGGGTCCTATAAGGGCTAGAACATTTCTGTCTTGTTCACCAGATTATCCTTAGAGCCTAACATATTGCTCGGCACTCAGTGTACAAAATGTGGAATAAAGAAATGGATTCTGCACTAGGTGAAAGAAAATAATATCTGCCAGCAGAAAAGGAGATGAAGGAGAAGGAAGAAAACATGAGAAGGAAAGGACATAACTAGAGTTCGTGGGTAAAGAAAATGGTGGTGTGAGTAAAGGGTAGTAGATCTGGGAAGAATCCTAAGAGTTTTGTTTAGACGTGTTAAACTTTAGGTTCCTGTGACATATGTGAGTAGAAATGACTAATAGGAAGTTGGAAATCAGTAAGGAAGAGAAAGCAACATGAAGCTAGAGCCTTAAGAGTCATACCAGGAGGAGATGAAGTGAGGACATGCAGAGTAGGGGTAGATCATACTCATAGAGGGAGTGACAGGAGCAGACCTGCAGGAGAGAGAGAGGAAGGGATAGAGAGAGAAAGTTCCCAGGACCAAGGGCAGGTATTTAGGGCAAGGAGGTCTTGGGCATTTGACAGGACAATAGGAAAGTCATGGTGGAGAATAAAAAAAACATCAAGGACAGAAGATGATTGTTGGAGCAAGGCCCCCAATGGCTGAAAGGAGCTGGGCATGGGGCACAGGTGGCAAGATTAGCTCTGGAAAGGAGTAAGGACACCTATTCTACTTCTGAGTAAGGCAGGAAGAAAGAACAGATGAAGAAACAGATACACAGATGTTGGAGGAGGAAAGCCAAAAGAATTCATGCCTGAAAACTTCTCTTTTCTCGGTGCAATTGAAAGTTATCTCAGCTAAGAGTCTAGGAGTCTAGTTCTGGCCCTACCAGTCATAGACTGTGTGCCCTTGGACTATTCACAGAGTAAATCTCCCCAGGCCTCAGCGTGCTTTGAAAACAACCCCATTCAACCTGATAATTCAACAACCTCATTCACAGAGACACTTTGTTTTCATAAACATTTATTTGCCACACAACACAAATTTCAGTTAAGTTATCTAAACCTTGAAGCCCAACAAGTTCAGGGGACAATAAAAAAAAAGGCACAGGAGTTTGCCAGTCTCATAGTTGAAGTGCACTAGACTTGCTATACAAAGAGTTTAATCCTCATATTAGCAAAAGGTAAGCACTGAGTGTATGGCTTATTAATTCTTATTATCTCTCCAGTGAAGAACTCTACATGTAGAGTAAAATCTGCTTTGAATGAATTTAATAATTTATTAATTTGCACAACAAAAAATTGTGAGCACTCACTCTGTGCAAGGCACTAATATGTGTTAAGGACATCTCTGTAGAGAGGTGAACATAAAACCAACCTGCACGGCTAAGCCAAGCTAGGAGATTAGAGTGTAGTGTTCATTGTTCAGTAGATATAGAATGTGAACCACACATACAATTAAAAAATTTCTGGTAGCCACGTTAAAGAAAAAGAATGGTAAAGTTAATTTTAATGTTTTTTAAACTCAATACAGCCAAAATATTATCATTTCAACACATAAGAACTACTTAAAACTAATAATAGATATTTTGTTCTTCTGCTTTTCAGAGTAAGCCCTCAAATCCTGTGTGTATTTTATGCCTACAGCACATCTCAATTTGGACTAGCCAAATTGTGAGTGGCTCCTGGTGACTCCATTGAACAGCACAGTTTTAGACTATCTTGAAGTTTTTGGGTGAATACCAAAAGGCAACCCCCAAATGCACTGCCTCCCCTGGTGCCTGTCAGAAGGGATGAAGTAGAGCACTTCATGACCAAGGAGGAAGACTGGCCTCATTTAAAACCCCATTCCACATTCACCCTGATCCTGCACAGCCAGAGGAAGAGCTGTAACCTCAGCCTGTCCAATCTCAACAACAATTACCAAACCAAACTTCCTCCCAGAGGATAGAAGCAAATATAGTTATTGTCTTTCTTTTTGGGACCTACAAAGCTTTTTGTTCCATGCCTTAGAAGTTTGGTTACAAATAACTTGCAACTGTGAAACTGTTTCCAGGCTTCTTCAGTCTCATTGGTTGGCCACCCCCTCACCCTCACTGCCACTATATTTACTCACAGAAGGGGACATCTAGGATTTCTTTTCTTTTTTTTCCCCAGCATCCTTTCCTTTGCAGAAATGCCTCATCCCACTACCCCCATTTCATCTAATTTTGGTGGGGCTGTCAACTTTAGGGGCAAGTTCTCATGCAGGTGGGAACTTGACCCATCCCCAAGCCAACCAGATGCTTTCTCCTTGTATTTTAAATATTGAGCAGAAGCAGAGGGGCTAAAGTCAAGTTGGAACCAGAGCCTGAAATCCACTTAAGTGCCTGTCCTTTCAAAGCCTGATTGTTCAATTCTTCCTTTGATTCTGTGAGCTAGCCTTTCAACACCCACTTCATTTCCCCTTCTTTTTTTTTACCCCTCAAGCTAACCAGAATCCATTTCTGTTGCTTACAACCAATTAATCCTCACACAAAAATTTATCTACATATACATACCTACATACATGTACACACATAAATACATGTACATATTTGCCTTCTGTCACATATATGCATATATGTATGTAGATATAATATTTTTTACTCATATTTTTTATATTTTTATTTTTTAAATTTCATATAACTTTTTTTTAACTTTATTGTTGAAAGTATTACATATGTCCCCTTTTTCCCCCATTAACCCCCTCCAGCTCACTCCCTCCCTTGCCCCAGGCTTTTACCACCTAATAGTCCCTGTCCATGGGCCATGCATATATGCATACAAGGTCTTTGGTTGATTACCTCCCACCCACCCACCCTCCCCCTGACTTCCCTCTGAGATTCTGTGCTCTGTTCCATGCTTCCATGTCTCTGAATCCTCCATTCATCAGTTTATTTTGTTACTTAGATTCCACATATGAGTGTGATCATGTGATACTTGTCTTTCTCCGACCAACTTAATTCCCTTAGCATGATACCATCCAGATCCCTCCATGCTGGTTTCTTAGGATATATTTCTAGAAGTGGGATCACTGGGTCAAATGGCAGTTCCATATTTAATTTTTGAGGAAACTCCATACTGTACCTCCTTCAGGGTGGGGGTCCCCACTGGAGTGCCTGGCCAGACTGGATGAGGGGCTGAGGGCTGTTTTCAGGCAGGCCAAGCCTGCAACTGAAGCTCCCAGTCTCTCCTTTTTTTTTTTTATTCTGGGATTTATTTACCTTCTGTAATTGAAACTTTGTTGGGGCTCCAGCTCCGAGGCCAGCTGGCTGAAAGCAGGTATCTTTGGTTTGTTTAACTTCTATAATTGCAACATTGTTGCATCCGGAGCTCAGAGCTGGGCTGCGGCAGGCGGGGAACCTTGGCTTCCTCCATCGCCGGAGCAACCAAGCCTCATGTTCGCTTCAGCTGCGTGGCTGAGAGATTAGCAATAACAGGAACCCTTCAGTGCTACTCCTAAGTTAGAAGGACACAGGGATGAGGTGATGTAACCAGTCTGATTGGGATAGGGGGACCCTGGTGTGCATTTAGGGTCCCCTAGGCTTAGCCTGCCATCAGGGCCAAGTCCGCCGCCCCATGACACCTTGCATGCTCCACGGACGCTGCCGGCGCCCTGCCCCATGATATAGATGGATTAGGTTACTTCTTTCTCTTTGACCTAGAAAAACTTTAATTGATGAATCTGTATAGAAGTTGCATGTATGCTTAACTTCATGATCAGCCTATGACCTCTGGGTTCTCACAAAAGCTTGGCTTCTCTGGTTGAGCCCATTTCCAGCTCTCATCCTCTCAAGTCAGAGCAGGACAAGAGGGCACTGAATTATTTGGGAATGGTCCTGACATTCAGTTGTCATAATTATCCTTGTGTCACAACTAGGTTGGGTGTTGAAAAGGCGTGTGATAACTCCTGGTGTCTCCCAGGCTCCTCTGACATGTTATGCTTCTCTCCAAATTCTACTTATTCTTTGAGTTCCCAGGAAACACCAACACCTTTCCCAGGAATGAATGTGAACCCTTTCTTCCTCTGGGCTTCTCTTATTAGAATAAGTTGCTGCCGAGGCTGTCTCCATAGTTGGACTGAAAATCCCTGGATAACAGGACTGTGTCTTTTTTATCCCTGTAACCTCTGTAGTACCCAGAGTGGTGCTTTGTACTAGTGCTAGTACATAATTAGTGTCTATTGAAATAAAATGGGGAGGATTTTGTATGATTTTAAGGCACTGGGGCTGTTATGGACCAAAGGTTTATGGCTCACCAAAATCCATGTATTGAAACCCCCAGTGTAATTGTATTGGTAGGTGGGAACTTTGAGGTGATTAGATCATGAGAACAGAGCCCTTATGAATGGAATTAGTATTCTTTTAAAAAAGGCTCCAGGGAGTTGTCTCCTTTTTGCCATGTGAGGACACAGCGAAGAGATAGCCATCTACTAAGCCAGGAAGTGAACCCCCACCAGAATCTGCTGGCACCTTTATCTTGGACTTCCAAGCCACCAGACCTGTGAGAAATAAGTTTCTGTGGTTTATAAGCCACCTAATCTCTGGTATTTTGTTATATTAGCCCAAGCAGACTAAGAGGATCATATCTGCAAACTTTTGTGCCAAGCTATAAAGACTAAAGTGTAAAATGTACTGCTGGAGAAAAAAATGGCAGAGGTATAGACGGACGTGTCCTGTGCCTTGTCCCAAAGCAGATAAAGGTGAGCAGCTGAAATGGGTAACATACAGCCCAAATAAGCAGAGAATATTCAGCTGAGAGGCAGTATGCAGCCGGGAAAGGCGGAAGACTCCCAGAGAAAGGGGACAGTTGGAGACTGCGGATGGAATCTCTCCCAGAGCACCCGCTCAGCGGTGGAAACCACGCCATCTTGAGTGGCTGTTAATGGAAGCGCATACATCCAAAGACCCAGAATCCAGAGATCAGCTGCTAACCCGGAAACACCAGATCTGGGAAAGCGCGACTACGTGGAGCCTGCTTCTCCACATGGAAGGGTCAGATTTCACCTGAAGCAGAGAGAGAACTACATAACCAAACACCTGGAGAAGAGAGATCATGGGGAGACCAAGAACCAGCCTGCATATGAAAGAAAAACAGGCATCACCAGAAAAAGAAGTAAACTAAATGGAGGCAACAGAGGCAAGCAACCTGTCAGAAAAAGAATTCAGACAAATGGTCATAAGGTGGATGAAAAGAATGGAAGACAAATTCAACAATATGTGTAAGAACCAAGAGAAAATGAAGAAAAACCAAGAAGAAATGAAAAATGACACCACTGCTATAAAGAACACAATAGAAAGCATCAACAGTAGACTAGAAGAAGCAGAGGACCACATCAGTGAGTTAGAAGACAAGGTAGGAAAAAATACCCAAGCAGAGCAGCTTCTAGAAAAAAAAATTAAAAAGCAGGAGGAGAGCCTAAGAGAACTCTGGAACAACACGAAATGAAGCAACATCCTCATAATAGTGGTGCCAGAAGGAGAGAAAACTGAGCAAGGAATAGAAAACCTATTTGAAAAAATAATGACAGAAAACTTCCCTGATATAGGGAAGAAAAAACTCACACAAATCCAAGAAGCTCACAGAGTCCCAAACAAAATAAACCCCAAAAGACCGACGCCAAGGCACATTATAATTAAATTGGCAAACACCAACAACAAAGCAAGAATCTTAAAAGCAGCCAGAGAGAGACAGAAAGTCACCTACAAAGGAGCCCCCATCAGACTAGCGACTGATTTCTCAACAGAAACACATCAGGCAAGAAGGGAATGGAATGAAATATATAAAGTCATTCAAAGGAAGGGTCTGAATTCAAGAATACTGTACCCAGCAAGGCTACCAATCAAAATTGAGAGTGAAATTAGGTGCTTCACAGACAAAAAAGGACTCCAGGAGTTTATTACCACCAAACCAGCAATGCAAGAAATGCTAAAGGGTCTGCTGTAAAAAGAAAAAAATAGGAAACAAAGAAGGAACACAGGGGTAAAGAATAAAAATGGCGACTAACAAGTATCTATCAATAATAACTTTAAATGTAAATGGATTAAATGCCCCAATCAAAAGACATAAGGTAACTGAGTGGATAAGAAAACATGACCCATATATCTGCGGTCTACAGGAAACCCACCTCAGAAAAAAAGACGCACACAGACTGATGGTGAAGGGATGGAAAAAGGTTTTTCAGGCAAATGGAAATGAAAAAAAAGCCGGGGTAGCAATACTTATATCTGACAAATTAGATCTCAAATTGAAGGACATAAAAAGAGATAAAGAAGGACATTTCATAATACTAAAGGGAGCAATCCAACAAAAAGAAATAACTCTGGTAAACGTATATGCACCCAATATAGGAGCACCCAAATATATAAGAAATCTTCTGGAGGAGATCAAGGGAGAGATTGATAGCAATACAATCATAGTAGGGGACTTTAACACCCCATTATCACCATTGGACAAATCCTCTAGACAAAAAATCAGCAAAGAAACATCAATTCTAAATGAGTCACTAGATCAGATGGAATTAATTGACATCTTCAGAACATTTCACCCCAAAGCCACAGAATATACATTCTTCTCAAGTGCACATGGGTCATTTTCAAAGATAGACCATATATTGGGTCACAGACAAAGTCTCTTAAAATTTAAGAAAATTGAAATCATATCAAGCATCTTCTCAGATCACAATGGCATAAAACTGGAAATCAACTACAATAAAAACAATCCAAAAAAAATCAAACACATGGAGACTAAATAGCACGCTATTAAACAATGACTGGGTTACCGGAGAGATCAAAGAAGAAATAAAAAACAAACAAACAAAATTAAAAAATCATGGCAACAAACAACAATGAAAACTCAAAAATCCAAAACCTATGGGACACAGTGAAAGCAGTCTTGAGAGGGAAGTTCATAGCTCTACAAGCCTACTGCAAGAAACAAGAAACAATGAGAATAAATTACCTAACCCTACAACTCAAAGAGTTAGAAAGAGAGCAACAAAAAATGCCCAGTGTAAGCAGAAGGAAGGAAATAATAAAGATCAGAGCAGAGATAAACGACATAGAGACCAAAAAAACAATACAAAAGATCAACAAAACCAAGAGCTGGTTCTTTGAAAGGATAAACAAGATTGATGAACCTCTAGTCAGGCTCACCAAGAAGCAAAGAGAGAGGACCCAAATAAACAAAATCAGAAATGAAAGAGGAGAAATAACAACAGACACCACAGAAATACAAAGGATTGTTAGAAAATACTATGAACAACTCTACTCCAACAAACTAGACAACCTGGAGGAAATGGACATATTCCTAGAAAAATACAACCTTTCAAAACTTAACCAGGAAGAATCTAAAAATCTCATTAGACCAATAACTATGGAAGAAATTGAAATAGTCATCAAAAAACTCCTAGCAAACAAAATCCCAGGGCCAAACGGCTTCACAGGGGAGTTTTACCAAACATTCAAGGAAGAAATAAAACTTATCCACTTCAGACTATTCAAAAAAAATTCAAAAGGAAAAAATATAAATAAAAATAAATAAATTCAAAAGGAAGGAACGCTTCCCAGCTCATTCTATGAAGCCAGCATCACCCTAATACCAAAACCAGATAAAGACAACACAATGAAAGAGAATTACAGGCCAATATCCCTCATGAACATAGATGCCAAAATCCTCAACAAAATTCTAGCAAATCGGATCCAGCAGTACATCAGAAAGTTCATACAACATGACCAAGTTGGATTTATCCCAGGGATGCAAGGATGGTACAATATCCACAAATCAATAAACGTAATACATCACATAAAAAACTGAGAGATAAAAACCACATAGTCATATCAATTGATGCAGAAAAAGCATTTGACAAAATACCACACCCTTTCTTGATAAAAAAATAAATAAATAAACTCTCAGCATCCACTGAGAGTGTTTTATCTTTAAATAAAAGATAGGATTAGAAGGATCATACCTAAACATAATAAAAACCATATATGACAAACCCAGAGCCAACATCATAATCAATGGGCAAAACTAAAACCATTCCCCCTAAGAGCAGGAACAAGACAGGGATGCCCCTTTCACCACTCCTTTTCAACATAGTACTGGAAGTACTAGCCATTGCGATCAGACAAGAAGAAGAACTAAAAGGCATCCAAATTGGAAAAGAAGAAGTAAAACTGTCCTTATTTGCAGATGACATGATACTGTACATAGAGAACACTAAAGACTCCATCAAAAAATTATTAGACTTAATAAATGAATTTGGCAATGTAGCAGGATACAAAATTAATACCAAGAAATCTATGGCATTTCTTTACACCAATAGTGAACTTACAGAAAGTGAGACTAAAAAAGCAATCCCATTTACCATTGCACCAAAAAAATTAAGACACCTAGGAATAAACTTAACTAAGGCGGTAAAAGACTTATACACGAAAAACTACAGGACACTGAGAAAAGAGATAGAGGAAGACATAAACAGATGGAAGAACATACCATGTTCTTGGATTGGTAGAATCTACATCATTAAAATGTCCATACTGCCCAAAGCAATCTATAAATTCAACGCACTTCCCATTAAAATACCAACGGCATATTTCACAGACCTAGAATGAACGCTCAAAAAATTCATCTGGAATAAAAAAAGACCCCGAATAGCTGCAGCAATACTGAGAAAGAAGAACAAAGTAGGTGGGATCTCAATACCAGATATCAAGCTGTACTACAAAGCCACTGTTCTCAGAACTGCCTGGTACTAGCTCAAGAACAGACATATAGATCAATACGCTCAATTAATATTTGACAAAGGTGGCAAGAACATACAATGGAGTCAAGACAGTCTCTTCAATAAATGGTGTTGGGAAAATTGGACAGATACATGCAAAAAGATGAAACTAGACCACCAACTCACACCATACACAAAAATAAACTCAAAATGGATAAAGGACTTAAATGTAAGAGAGAAACCATAAAAATACTAGAGGAATACAAAGGCAACAAAATCTCAGACATATGCTGAAGCAATTTCTTCACTGATACTGCTCCTAGGGCATCGGAAACTAAAGAGAAAATAAACAAATGGGACTATATCAAAATAAAAAGCTTCTGCACCGCAAAAGAAACCATCAACAAAACAACAAGAAAGCCCACTGCATGGGAGAACATATTTGCAAATGTTATCTCTGATAAGGGTTTAATCTCCAAAATTTACAGGGAACTCACACAACTTAACAAAAGGAAGATAAACAATCCAATCAATAAAATAGGCAAAGGACCTAAATAGACACTTTTCAAAAGAGGACATTCAGAAAGCCAAGAGACATATGAAAACATGCTCAAAGCCACTAATCATCTGAGAGATGCAAATCAAAACAACAATGAGGTATCATCTCACACCTGTCAGAATGGCTATCATCAACAAATCAACAAACGACAAGTGCTGGAGAGGATGCAGAGAAAAGAGAACATTTGTGCACTGCTGGTGGGAATGCAGACTGGTGCAGACACTATGGAAGACAGTATGGAGTTTCCTCAAAAAGTTAAAAATGGAACTCCCATTTGACCCAGTGATCCCACTTCTAGGAATATATCCCAAGAAACCAGAAACACCAATCAGAAAGGATACATGCATCCCTATGTTCATAGCAGCACAATTCACCATAGCAAAGATCTGGAAACAGTGCCCATTTCCCATCAGCAGATGAATGGATTAGAAAACTGTGGTACATCTACACAATGGAATGCTATGCTGCTGTAAAAAAGAAGGAATTCTTACCATTTGCAACAGCATGGATGGAACTGGAGAGCATTATGCTAAGTGAAATAAGCCAGTCAATGAAAGAAAAATACCACATGATCTCACTCATTTATGGATAATAAAGACCATTATAAACTGTTGAACAAAAATAGATACAGAGGCAGAGCAGCATTGAACAGACTGTCAAACTACAGCGGGAAGTCTGGGGAGAGTTGGGGGGCGGGAGTGGGGGTAAGAGATCAACCGAAGGACTTGTATGCATGCATATAAGCATAACCAATGGACATAAGATACTGGGGGGTAGGGGAGGCCGGAGGAATTTCAAGGGGGAGGAAATAGGAGACATATGTAATACTCTTTAAGCAATAAAAAAATTTTTTTAATCAGTTTCAGATCTAAAACTTTATGATTCTATCATTAACCAGGTCTATAAAACTCTTCTACAGCTTTACTGAAGTATTGCTAACAAATAAAAATTGTATATATTTAAGGTATATAACATGATGACTTGCTACATGTGAAATGAGTACTACCAAATTAACACATCCATCACTTCACAGTTACCTTTCTTGTGGGGTGAGAACACTTAATATATAACCTCTTAAGAAATTTTAAGTATATGGTACAGTGTTATTAACTATAGTCACCATGCTGTACATCAATCCCCATGTAAAACTCTTTAGTTGACTTAAGCCAAACTTAATAAATTTTAATGATTAAATTCTGTTTTAGATTTGTTATGTTCAATTCAAAGGAAAGCTCTTACTGAATCACTAAGAAGTAACAGTACATCTTGATTATGGGGAGGCCTTCCAATGCCTGCTTTCAATCCCAGATTTCAAATGCATGGCTCACCTGCTCTTCCAAAGCCGCCATGCAGGTGAACACTGACATGCCACTTTTAGAGAAGACATGTGGCAGAGAGGAAGCTTCCCTTTGCTCTGATTTAAGTTTCCTCCACCCTGTCATGTTGATATCTTGTCTGTTTCTAGCATTTGATCATCTCTTCAGAACCAGGTTAGTTGACTTTTTCTTTTCTCTTTGCTTGTTCAGATAATAGCCTTGTATCATCTTCAAAGGGATTAGGTTACTTCTTTCTCTTTCACCTAGAAAAACTTTAATTGATGAATCTGTATAGAAGTTGCATGTATGCTTAACTTCATGATCATCCTATGACCTCTGGGTTCACACAAAAGGTCATACAAATGAAGGTCTGGAAGAGAAACAAGATAACATCTAATAACTTAGTGGCCTCTGTCTCTGACTAATAACTTTGGACTCTTTAACGAATGCAGCCTGTTATTAAGAAGCTCAGAGTTTTAATTAGGGCAGGATGACTTATGTATTAAGAGGGGATTAGCAGTTACTCTTAATTTTCTCTGCAAATACTCTAATGTGTAAGGAAAGGAAAATAAAAAATAAAAAGGGCTGAGAAGTATCAGACCCAGTGGGTATTTTGTTGTTTATTTGTATCTTAAGTTACTTTATTTTAAATGTTTTTAATAATTTGAGAGAGAGAGGAAGGGAGAGGGAGGGAGAGAGCTAGAGATGAGAGAGAGAGAGAGAGAGAGAGAGAGAGAGAGAGAGAGAGAGAGATCGGTTGCCTTCCTTACATACCCTGGCTAGGGACCAACCTACAACCTGGACGGTAATAGAACCTGCGACCTTTTGGTGCACGGGACAACCCTCAACCAACTGAACCACAATGGCCAGGGCATTAAGTTGTTTTATTTTTAAATCAAAGAGCAATTTCTGGATGACAATACCATTACTTCCTTTTAAGAGTTACCTTATATAGCAAAGGAACCACCAAACTCAAATAGCACAGCAAGCTGGTTTGAGATAAATTGTCTTTTTGTTGAGCAGTAAAATGTATCAGAAAAGTTAGCTGAAGAATAAAACAGCTCTTTTCTAATACTTTCTCTGTGGTATTCCAGAAACTGGCACTGAAAATAATTTGAGGAGCTTATGAAACCTTACAAAAGTAAGAAGCCCTGATGTTTGTTGATGAACAAATCCCACCCTGATTTTTTAAAATATATTTTTATTGATTTCAGAGAGGAAGGGAGAGCGAGAGAGAGATAGAAACATCGATGATAAGAATCATTGATTGGCTTCCTCTTGTATGCCCACTACTGGGGATTGAGCTTGCAACTCGGGCATGTGCCCTGACTGGAATCAAACCTGAGACCCTTCAATCCGCAGGCAGATGCTCTATCCACTGAGCCAAACTGGATAGGGCCCACCCTGATTTCTTGAGGATGTTTCCTGGTTTCTTTCCTCTACAATCAGCCAAAAATTGCTGTGTAACAAATTACCTGAAACTGCCTGACCAGCGTAGCTCAGTGGTTGAGCGTGGACCTAAGAACGGGGGCTGGAGGAGAGGCCGGGAGGGTGTCACGGTTTGATTCCCAGTCAGGGCACATGCCTGGGTTGTGGGCATGACCCTTAATGTGGGACATGCAAGAAGCAGCCAATCAATGATTCTCCATCATTATTGATGTTTCTATCTCTTTCTCCCTCTCCCTTCTTCTCTGAAATCAATAAAAAATATTTTTTTTTAAAATTTACCCAAAACCTAGCTGCATAAAACAATAAATGTTTATTTTCTCACATTTTCTAAGGGTCAGGAATCCAAGCATGGCTTAGGTGGTGATTCTGGCTCAGAGTTACTCATTAGGTTGTAGTCAGGATGTGAGCTGGGTTATAGTCTAATCATATAAGTGACATCCCATCATTTTTGTCCCTTTTGTGAATGAAGGATTGGAGGCCAAGGAAGGTAAGTTAATTTACCTAATTGCTTCCATCTTGTCCTTGCAGACCTGCCCTGATCATTTTCTGGAGACTGTTCTGCAGGGTAGGGATAAACTTTCTGGAGTTTGACATAGATTCGCTGTGCTCTGACTTGCTGGCTTAAGTCAGAAAACTCAATTACTATTACCAGGCAGTGTGGTAGAGTGGAAAGGGCAGGTGCTTTAGATTCAGACAGCAATGGGTCTAAATACAGGCTTTACCATTTCTTACCTGTGTGACCTTTGTTACTTCACTTATAAATAGGGGATAAGCATAGCCAATGGACACAGACACTAGGGGGGTGAGGGCATTTGTTGGGGGGTGGGAGTGGCGGGGAGAAGTCAATAGGGCAAAAAGGAGACATATGTAATACTTTAAACAATAAAGAATTAAAAATAAATAAATAAAAAATGACGAGGCATCACCTCACACCTGTCAGAATGGCTACCGTCAACGAATCAACAAATGACAAGTGCTGGTGAGGATATGGAGAAAGGAAACCCTAGTACACTGTAGTCATTATGGATAACAGTATGGAGTTTCCTCAAAAAATTAAATATGGAACTGCCTTTGAACCAGTGATCCCACTTCTAAGAATATATCTTAAGAAACCTGAAATACCAATAAAAAAGAATATATGCACCTCTATGTTCATAGCACCACAATTTACAATAGCTAAGATCTGGAAAGAGCCTAAGTGCCCGTCAGTAGATGAGTGGATAAATAAGCTGTGGTACATTTACACCATGGAATACTATGTAGCAATAAAAAAGAAGTATCTCTTACCCTTTGAGACAGCAAGGAGGGACCTAGAGAGAAACATGTTAAGTTAAATAAGTTAGTCAGAGAAAGACAAATATCACATGATCTTACTCATATGTGGAATCTAAGTAACAAAATAAACTGATGAATGAGTGGATCCAGATACATGGAAGGATGGAACAGAGTGTGGAATCTTGGAGGGAAAGTGGGGGAAGGTGGGTGTTTGGGAGGTAATCAACCAAGGACTTTGTATGCTTATGGACCTTGTATGCCCCTAGACACAGACAATGGGGCAGTGAGGGGGGGGGGTTGAGGGGTGCAGGGTGGAGAGGGTCAATGAGGGAAAAGAGGGAACATATGTAATACTTTCAACAATAAAGAATTATTAAAGAGCAAAAAGAAATCAAAGAAATACAATTTACTTTAAAGAAAATGTAAGAAAGTAGTGGTACAGGATTGGGTCACTGAAATCATTGGATAAAGGAGTTTCAGGGAGGGAGTGGTCAAAAGTGCCAGTGTTGAGTACATGTCACGGAAATGAGAATCATTCATGATATGAAAGCTGAAAGTGATATCCTATCTAATAAAAGAGAAATATGGTAATTAGCATACGACCGCTACCCTTCCCATTGGCTAATCAGCAAGATATGCAAATTAACTGCCAGCCAAGGTGGCGGCCGGCAGCCAGGCAGCTTAAACTGAACATGAGGCTTGCTTGCTTCAGTGACGGAGGACTGCAACGTTCCCCACCTGCCTTGCCGGCCTCTTAGCCTGCAGTTTAAGAAACATTGTAACAAATATAGAAGCTAAACAAAACCCCAGAAACCAGCTTTCAGCGAGCCGGGATCTCGGAGCTGGAGTTATACATTGTTTCAATTATAGAACCTAAACAAACCAGATACCTGCTTTCAGCAGCAGAGAGAGGCTTCAGAGCTGGAGCCAGAGCTAAAGCTGGCCCAGAATAAAAAAAAGAAAAGAAGGAGCAGTTGGGAGCTTCAGTCACCCGTGAGCCTGAAAAGAGCCCTCAGCCCCTCACCCAGACTGGGGACCCCAGTGGGGACCCCCACCGTGAAGGGTGTGTGACCAGCTGCAAACAGCCATTACCCCCTCATCCAGGCTGGCCAAGCATCCCAGTGGGGACCCCCACCCTGATCTAGGACACCCTTCAGGGCAAACCAGCCAGCCCCCACCCGTGCACCAGGCCTCTGTCCTATATAGTAAAAGGGTAATATGCCTCCCAGCAACGGGATCAGCGTGACAGTGGGCAGCGCCCAAACCCCCTGATCGCCCTGCGGCTCTGTGTGTGACAGGGTGCGGCGCCCCAACCCCCTGATCGGCCCTGCTCTGTGTGTGACAGGGTGCAGCGCCCCAACCCCCCCACCCCACAGGCCCTTCTCTATGTGTGATGGGGTAGAGCCATAACCTCCCCATCAGCCCTGCCCTGAGTGTGACAGTGGCAGCGTCCCAACCCCCTGATCGGCCCTGCTCTGTGGGTGACAGGGGGTGGTGCCCCAACTCCCCTATCTGCCCTACTCTGTGAGTGACAGGGGGGAGCTCCTCAACCCCCTGATGGGCCCTGCTCTGTGCGTGACAAGGGGCAGCGCCCCAACCCCCTGATTGGCCCTGCTCTGTGCGTGACAGGGAGCGGCGCCGCAACCTCCCCATCGACCCTGCTCTGAGCCCGACCAGGGGCTGCACCTAGGGATTGGGCCTGCCCTCTGCCACCCGGGAGCAGGCCTAAGCCAGCAGGTCGTTATCTCCCGAGGGGTCCCAGACTGCGAGAGGGCACAGGCTGGGCTGAGGGACACCCCCCCCCCGAGTGCACAAATCTTTGTGCACTGGGCCTCTAGTTTTGTATAATAAAAGGCTAATATGCAAATAGACCAAATGGCAGAACAACCGAACAACTGGTCTCTATAATGTGCACTGCCCACCAGGAGGTGTGTGTGGAACATGGTGGGTGTCAGCTGTGGTGGGATGGTGGAGCAGGTGAGCGGGGCCACCAGACCAAGGCGGGCTGCTGGTCGCTGCCTGCCGGAGCAGAGCGAGCCTCTGGTGGTTACGGAAAATTCTTTGCTCCTGTGCACCACGATCCTCCCCGCTTCCCCCAGCACTCACACCTGCTGCCAGCACCGGCCCCACTCGCACCCACTACCAGCGCTGGAGCCACCACTCGCACCCACTGCCAGTGCAGGTTACACTCGCACCCGCAGCTAGCGCCGGAGCTGCCGCTCACACCTGCTGCCAGTGCCCAGCACTGGTCCCAATTGCTTGGCGCCATCAGCGAATGCGATATGCAGCTGCCAGCCCTGATTGCCCCTGAGGGCTTCTCCACCTTCCCCTGCTCTTGAGGGGTGATCAAGGCAGCAGTCGCCGCTTGCACCCACTGACGGCACTGCCCCCACTCCCACCTGCTGCTGGTACCAGCCCCAATTGCTCAGTGCCATCAGCGGGTACAAGCAGGGCCACCAACCCTCTGCCTGGGAGCAGTGGTGGGAGCAGGGGCTTCCATCAGACAGGGGACTGGGGGCCGCAGAGGGAGGGGCCAGGTGGAGGCACAGAGGATGGGCCAAGACCCGCCCCTGTGCCTTTCGGCCCACAGTTTCTTTCAAGGTGCATGAATTCATACACTTGGACCGGCGTAGTTCTAAAATAAGGCTCTGATTTCATAATGTTGTGTTATGTACAGGCACACACTCTGCACTGGACTATTTTATCTGCCCACATCTCTTTAACAAGGTCAATCAAGCATGATAAGGAGATTTTCACTTGGGATTGTTCTGGAAACAGGGTGGCTAATACATTGGTCACCAGCCTTCTCTGCCATCATCTCAGATCCCTTGAGCTCTTTCAACCTGCCATTCAGGTGGCTGGAAAAGAATGCAAGCCAAAACCCAACTGTCCAACAAGAAAGCCTTTAATGAAAGATTAGAATCATCTAATGAAAGCTTCAGTTCTTCACTTTAACTGAAAATGGTATTAGAATCAATGGAATTTAAACAGGTCCTAAGAAGCACTGAGAGTTCTATTTCCCACTTATTAAGATAACAGAATATCACCCTACAAGGGCAGTTGAAGACTACTGAATTTTTAAGTAAATTTATATCAGGACACTGGCTGATATATCTTATTCTACTCAGTTATCTTTGTGCAGAATTCAGACATACCTTTTGTTTGTCGGGCAGACCCCCACCTAGCCTTCCATTACCCAGTTAAGGATTCTTTCTGACTAATGTAAAGCATGCCCAGGACCTCTGACTTGTACTTCATTATGGTGACTCTTCACCTTTCCCATTTCAAACTCAGGTGTAGAATCTCCAAGTCTTCAAGTCATGTGTCTTTTCAAAAAAAATTTTTTTTAATTGATTATAGAGAGAAAGGAAAGGAGAGGGAGAGAGAAACATTGATCAGTTGCCTTCTACACACCCACAACCTGGGTGTGTGCCCTGATTGGGAATCAAACTGTGCACAGAAGGGTGCTCCAACCAACTGATCCACACAGGCCAGGGAAAATCCGTATGTCTTTATGTTATCTTACCATCTGTATTGTTTACACCATCCCCTATAATATGAACTAGTGCAGCCACTCCTTCTTAGCCCATTTATTTTATTCAACATTTATTGAGATCTTGCTATGGGACCAGTACTGTTCTAGTTGAAGGTGAACAATAATCAAATACTTATGTAGTTTGTCAGATGGTTATAAATGATATGAAAAAATAATAAGCAAGTATAAGGGAATGGAGAGTAAGACGATGCTGGAGCTATTTTAGAGAGAGGGGTCAGAGAATGAGGTAACATTTGAGCCAAGGCTCTAGCAAAGTGGAGGATCCAGACACGGAATATGTACACTCTGATTAGGTTATAAACTGCTAAAAAAAGGGGGGGGGTGTTATTCATTTCACATCTCTCAAAACATCTACTGCTCTGTCTTGCACTAAGTAGTTTCTCAGTAAATACTAGGGGAACAGTTATTTGGGAGTGGGGAAGGGACCTATTCCCTGTTACAGTGGACTAAAAACATGTGTTGCACAGAAACTTTCTTTAGAGGGAACTTTATTATAATTAGATATACTCAGTATTTTTATATAGGACATGAATGATCATGGATTTGAAAACATTTCATTATATTTTAATACAGAACTCTTCTTTGTAGCAATAATTATTATAATAAAATTTTAGCTATTGAATTATCGTTATTAGTTAGAATTTTGTACATTTTATTACATACTAGAGGGCCAGCACATTTGTGCACGGTTCGGGTCCCTAGGCCTAGCCTGGCCTCCGTCGAATAGCCTCTGTTGCCCTGTGATGCTACGTGAAGCTCCCTGCCCCAGGATGCTCCTCGGTCTCCCCCCTCCCCCTGGCCCCTGGACTGCTCTGCGAGGCTCCCCCCACCCCACCATGCTCCACAAAATTCCCTCTGCCCCACAACTGCTCTGTGAAACTCCCCCCACCCCGCAACTACTCCGCAAGGCTCCCCGACCCTTAAACTGCTCTGTGAAACTCCCCCCACCCTGCCACTGCTCCGCGAAACTCCCCCACCCCCCGACTGCTTTGTGAAACTCACTGCCGCCCAGTGACTGCTCTGCTAAGCTTGCTGCTGCCTGCAAAGCCCACCGCTGCCGCCACTCAACAGTCCCCAGTGCCGCCCCAACCACCACCCCTGCCATCATGGCGTGCGGCTCAGGGGCCAGGGGAGGGGCGGCGACCAAGAGGTGCTCCATGCACTTCATAGTGACCAGTCATTCGTTCAGTCATTTTGGTCATGACGGCACCTGGCTTTTATATATTAGGATAAATTCCGTTAAATTTTTCTGTCTTTCTTATAAAAATAATTATTTCAAATAGGCAATACATTTATAACATTTAAAAATCAGAAAGTATAAATAGGTACACAGTTTAAAATCTTCCTTTCCACTGCCCAGTTCCCACCCTCACTCCTAACACATACACTGCTATTACTGGTATCTTGTATCCCTCCAGAGTTTCATTATCTACACTAATAAAATACAAACATGCAAATTGACCGTACCTTCGCTACACCTTAAGCCACACCCACCGGCCAATAAGAGCAACTATATGCAAATTAACCCAACCAAGATGGCAGCCAGCAGCCATGGAGCTGGAGCGAGCAGGAGGCTTGGTTGTCCCAATGATGGAGGAAGCCAAGCTTCCTGGCTGGCTCTGAGCTCCACTCAAAGCAACAAAGTTTCAATTATAGAAGGTAAATAAACCCCAGATACCTGCTTTCAGGTGGCCGTGGCTGCAGAGCTGGAGCAAGCAGGAGGCTTCCCTCCTGCCTGTCCTGGCCAGCTCTGAGCTCCACTCCAGGCTACAAATTTTCAATTATAGAAGGTAAATAAATACCAGAATAAAAAAGAAAAAGAAAAAAAGGAGAGGCTGGGAGCTTCCGTCACCGGGGTTGGGCAGCTTGGCCAGCCTGAAAATGGCTCTCAGCCCCTCACCCAGATTGGCCAGGCACTTCAGTGGGGACCTCCCACCCTAAAGGGGGTGTGGTCAGCCTGAAAACAGCCATCAGCCCCTCACCCAGGCTGGCCAAACCTCCACGGGGTGAGGGTCCCCACTGGGGGGGTGCTTGACCAGCCTACAAACAGCCATCAGCCCCTCACCCAGGCTGGCCAGGCACCCCAGTGGGAACGCCCACCCTGAAAGGGCTGTGGCCAGTCTGCAAACAGCCATCAGCCCTTCACCCATGCTGACCAGGCACCCCAGCAGAACCCCCACCCTGATCTGGGACACCCTTCAGGGCAAACCAGCCAGCCCCCACCCATGCACCAGCCCTCTATCCTATATAATAAAGGGGTAATATGTAAATTGACCCTAACAGCAGAACGACTGGGAATGACTGGTCACTATGACACACACTGACCACCAGGGGCCAGATGCTCAATGCAGGAGCTGCCCCCTGGTGGTCAGTGCGCTGCTGGCAGGTGGACATCCCCCGAGGGCTGCTGGGTTGCCAGAGGGATGTCTGACTGCCAGCTTGGGCCCAATCCCCCAGGGAGTGGGCCTAAGCCAGCAGGTGGACATCCTCCGAGGGGATCCAGACTGCAAGAGGGCATAGGCCGGGCTGAGGGACCTCCCGAGTGCACAAATTTTTGTGCACCAGGCCTCTAGTGAGACCCTCGATAAATCTAGTGAGAACCTCGAGGACCACCTAGAAATTAAGCATACACTGACTGAAATAAAGAATAATATACAGAGATCCAACAGCAGACTAGAGGATCCCAAGAATCAAGTCAAAGATTTGAAATACGAAGAAGCAAAAAACACGCAACTGGAAAAGCAAAAATAGCAAAAAGAATCCAAAAATATGAAGATAGTGTAAGAAGCCTCTGGGACAACTTTAAGCATACCAACATCCGAATTACTGTTCCCCTAGTATTTACTGAGAAACTACTTAGTGCAAGACAGAGCAGTAGATGTTTTGAGGGATGTGAAATGAAAAACACACCCCCCCCCTTTTTTTTTAGCAGTTTATAACCTAATCAGAGTGTACATATTCCGTGTCTGGATCCTCCACTTTGCTAGAACCTTGGCTCAAATGTTACCTCATTCTCTGACCCCTCTTTCTAAAATAGCTCCACCATCGTCTTACTCTCCATTCCATTATACTTGCTTATTATTTTTTCATATCACTTATAACTATCTGACATTCCAACCAGTAGGTTAGCTTGCTGCTGGGGTCCGGCCAATCGGGACTAAGCAACATGGGCCGAATATGCCCTGGAGCCCACCTACAGTCCCTCTCTGGCTGGCTAACCTCCCACATCCCTCCCCAGCCCTGATTGTGCACCAGTGGGGTCCCTCGGCCTGGCCTGCATCCTCTCACAATCTGGGACCCCTCAGGGGATGTCAGAGAGCCGGTTTCAGCCCGATACCACAGGCCAGGCCGAGGGACCACACTGGTGCACGAATTCATGCACCGGGCCTCTAGTATTTTATATTTTGAAAGAAGTTTGGGTTACAGAGGTATGTACATTTGTCAAACCTCATTGGCTAAAACACTTAAGGTTTATTTATTTCACTGTATGTAAATTTTACTTCTGAGCCCTGGCCAGTGTGGTTCAATGGATAGAGTGCCAGCCCATGTACCTAAGAGTCCCAGGTTCGACTCCGGTTGGGGCACATACCTGGGTTGCAGGTTTGATCCCTGGCCAGGGTTGGGGTGCGCAACCAATTGATGTGTCTCTCTCATATCGATGTTTCTCTCTCCCCCTTCTATCTCCCTCCCTTCTATTCTGTCTAAAAGTCAATGTCTTCAGCCTGGTCTGTGTAGCTCAGTGGTTGAGTGTCAACCCATGAACCAGGAGATTGTGGTTCAATTCCAGTAAGGCACATGCCTGGGTTATGGGCTCCATCCCGAGTAGGGGGTGTGTAGGCGGAAGCTGATCCATAAATCTCTCTCACCATTAATGTTTCTAACCCTCTCCCCCTCTCCCGTCCTCTCTCTAAGATATTTTAAAAATGTCCTCGGGCCATGGCCGGTTTGGCTTAGTAGATAGAGCATCAGCCCATGGACTGAAGGGTCCCAGGTTCGGTTCCAGTCAAGGGCATGTACCTTGGTTGCAGGCTCAATTCCCCACTGTGGTCAGGGCAAGTGTGGGAGGCAACCAATCTAAGGGCCTCTCTCACATCAATGTTTCTCTCTCTCTGTCTCTCCCTCTCCCTTCCATTCTCTCCAAACACCAATGGGAAAGTATCCTCCAGTGAGGATTAAAAACAGCAAAAAAAATGTCCTGGGGTGAGGACTAATAAAAAAAAAATTACTTAAATAAAAAGAACCATGACCTAGCCCAGTGGTTCTCAACCTTCCTAATGCTGTGACCCTTTAATACAGTTCCTCATGTTGTGGCGACCCCCAACCATAAAATTATTTTCGTTGCTACTTCATAACTGTAATTTTGCTACTGTTATGAATTGTAATGTAAATATCTGATATGCAGGATGTATTTTCATTGTTACAAATTGAACATAATTAAAGCATAATGATTAATCACAAAAACAATATGTAATTATATGTGTTTTCCAATGGTCTTAGGCGACCCCTGTGAAAGGGTCATTTGACCCCCAAAGAGGTCACAACCCACAGGTTGAGAACCACTGCTTTAAGGGATGAGTGGGTGTGAGGGCTATGTTTGTTGGAGAAGGTGAGAGTCTAGTAGACAGGTAGGTTGCCATCAGCTTGTAGAGAGCCTTGCAAGAAGCACTAAAGGGTTTAGACTTTATCCAGTATGCAGTGGGTAGTCAGTAAACATTTTAAAGCAGGGAAATGACAGGATCAGATACATGGAAACAAAGTGGGAAGGTTTGCCTGAAGAGAAGAGCCTGGAGGCAAGGAAGCCAGTTAAGACACAATTCCAGGTATCCATGGAAGAAAAGTGAGCAGCAGGCAGTGAGGGTGTGGGTGGGACAGAAAAGAGGCAGTTGTAGTGGAGATTTTCTTCCTCCCTATTATGTTATACAGGAGAAACAAGCCTAGAAGGATAAGTACAAAAATATGAACAGTAATCTGTGGGTAACAGTATCACAGGCAATTTTTCTTTTTTACATGGTGGTATTTCTGAAGTTTTACACATTAACATATATTATATATTGTCATATTATTATTTATTATACTAGAGGCCCGGTGCACAAAAATTTGTGCACTCGGTGGCGGGGGGGTCCTTCAGCCCGGCCTGTGCCCTCTCACAGTGTGGGACCCCTCGGGAGATAACGACCTGCTGGCTTAGGCCTGCTCCCGGGTGGCAGAGAGCAGGCCCAATCCCTAGGTGCAGCCCCTGGTCGGGCTCACAGTAGAGCCGATTGGGGAGTTGGGGCGCCGCCCTGTCATGCACAGAGCAGGGAGATTGGGAGGTTGTGATGCCACCCTCAGTCACGATCAGGGTAGGGCCGATTGGGGGGTTGGGGCACCGTCCCCTGTCACACTCAAGGCAGGGTCGATGGGGAGGTTGCGGCGCCACCCCTTGTCATGCACAGAGCAGGGCCAATCAGGGGGTTGGGGCACTGCCCCCTGTCACTCACAGAGCAGGGCCCATCAGGGGGATTGGGGCTCTGTACCCTGTCACGCACAGAGCAGGGCCCATCAGGGGGTTGGGGCACTGCCCCTGTCACGCACAGAGCAGGGCCAATCAGGGGGTTTGGGCGCTGCCCCTGTCACACTGATCCCAGTGCTGGGAGGCATAGTACCCTTTTACTATATAGGGTAGAGGCCTGGTGCATGGGTGGGGCTGGCTGGTTTGCCCTGAAGGGTGTCCTGGATCAGGGTGGGGGTCCCCGCTGGGGTGCCTGGCCAGCCTGGGTGAGGGGATGATGGCTGTTTGCAGCTGGTCACACACCATTCAGGGTAGAGGTCCCCACTGGGGTGCCTGGCCAGTCTGGGTGAGGGGTTGAGGGCTGTTTTCAGGCTGGGAGTGACTGAAGTTCCCAACCGCTCCTTTTTTTCTTTTTTCTTTTTTTATTCTGGGACAGCTTTAGCTTGAGGCTTGGCTCCAGCTCTTAGGCCTGAAAGTAGGTTTCTGGCCTTTGCATACAATGTTGCGAATCTGCTGGCTGAAGTCCCACGGTATCTGTTACAATGTTTGAAACTGCAGGCTCAGAGGCCTGCAGCCGCAGGCGGGGAACATTGGTTTCCTCCATCACTGAAGCAAGCAAGCCTCATGTTAGTTTCAAGCTGCCTGGCTGCCGGCCGCCAACTTGGCTGACAGTTAATTTGCATATCTCGCTGATTAGCCAATGAAAAGGGTAGCGGTCGTACGCCAATTACCATGTTTCTCTTTTATTAGTGTAGATTGTATATATTACTGTGATTAGAAAAAGTAAATACTACTTTTTAAATGACATATGCTCAGTATAGAAGACTTTTTTATTCTTTTTTTATCATTAAATCTTTATTGTTCAGATTATTACAGTTGTTCCTCTTACCCCACCCCCACCCCCCATAGCTCCCCTCCACCCAGTTCCCACCCCACCCTCTGCCCTTACTCCCCGCCACTGTCCTCATCCATAGGTGTACAATTTTTGTCCAGTCTCTTCCCACACCCCCGACACCCATTTCCCCCGAGAATTGACAGTCTACTCCCTTTCTATGCCCCTGATTTTATTATATTCACCAGTTTATTCTGTTCATCAGATTTTTTATTCACTTGATTTTTAGATACATTTGTTGATAGATATGTACTTGTTCATAATTTGTATCTTTACCTTTTTCTTCTTCTTCCTCTTCTTAAAGGATACCCTTCAGCGTTTCATATAATACTGGTTTGGTGGTGATGATCTCCTTTAGCTTTTTATCTGTGAAGCTCTTTATCTGATCTTCAATTCTGAATGATAGCTTTGCTGGGTAAAGTAATCTTGGCTGTAGGTTCTTGCTATTCATCACTTTGAATATTTCTTGCCACTCCCTTCTGGCAGCATAGTTTTTGTTGAGAAAGCAGCTGACAGTCATATGGGTACTCCCTTGGAAGTAACTGACTGTCTTTCTCTTGCTGCTTTTAAGATTCTCTCTTTGTCTTTTGCCCTTGGCATTTTAATTATGATGTGTCTTGGTGTGGTCCTCTTTGGATTCCTTTTGTTTGGGGTTCTCTGCGCTTCTGGGACTTGTAAGTCTATTTCTTTCACCAGGTAGAAATTATTTCTTCAAATAGGTTTTCAATATCTTGCTCTCTCTCTTCTTCTGGCACCCCCATAATTCAGATGTTGGTATGCTTAAAGTTGTCCCAGAGGCTTCTTACACTATCTTCATATTTTTGCTTTTCCGGTTGGGTGTTTTTTGCTTCTTCATATTTCAAATCTTTGACTTGATTCTTGGGATCCTCTAGTCTGCTGTTGGATCTCTGTATATTATTCTTTATTTCAGTCAGTGTATGCTTAATTTCTAGTTGGTCCTTTTTCATATCCTCGAGGTTCTCACTAGATTTATCGAGGGTCTCACTAAGTTTATCTGCGGTTTCTAGAAAATTCTTGAAAAACCTTATAACCGTGGTTTCGAACTCTATATCCAGTAGTTTGCTTTCCTCTATTTCTGTCATTTGTGACCTGTTTCTTTGTCTCCGCATTTTGGCTGCTTCCCTATATTGATAGAGTGGCTTTATGTGCTAGGTGTCCTATAGGGCCCAGTGGCTCAGCCTCCCTAATTACCTGAGGTGGACACTCTCGGTGCACCCCTTTGTGGGCTTTATGCACAGTCTTGTTGTAGTTAAATTAAGCCTTGATTGTTGTTGGTATCACTGGGAGGAATTGACCTCCAGACCAATTGGTTGTGAGAATCAGCTGTGTCTACTGTGAGAGAACTTCTGTGCTGGAGACACTCTTCTGGGGCAAGACTTGCTTCAGTGGGGCTTTCCTGCTCACTGAGTCTGCCCCCTGAGTGTGTCCCTTATGGATCTGAGGAGTTGTATTCTGGAATGTCTCACTCTGACCACTGGGTACACTGGCTCTTGGGTCTCTAAGGAGGTGCTAAATTAGCCTCTTCCTGAGGCTACCCTGCAGGAGCTACGGAGAGATCTGCAGATTCCTCTTCTTTGTTTGGGGTTTGGAGGTGCCCAGATGAGGCCCAGCTGTGAAGCAATGCAAGCTGGTGTGGACCTTAGGCCTTCTTGGAAGTTCTGGGTCTCTCTGATTCAGCTGCAGTTTGTTAGGTAATTTTCAGGTTGCAAAGGGCCAGGCCATTCCTATGCAAAAGCCTCTGCACACAGCTTGGGTGGAGCAAGGTCTCACAGAATCAACAGGGCGGAGCAAACAGCTATGGCTGATCCTGAACCCTGCCCTAAGAGGCCCCAGATCTCAGTATCCCACGGTAATCGCTGCAAGCACCTCTGAGAGAAAGCCGCCCTCGAGTTCCGACCAATGCCAGACAGTCCAGTTTCTCCCCATATGAGTCTGGGTCCCCAGAGACTCACCCGGAACTAGAGTTCAGAGCAGTCGGGAGCTTGTGTCTCCCTCCTGATTGAAAAAGACAACCGCGTCCTCAGTTGCCAGCCCTCTCCGAGTGCACCTCCGTACCTCTGCACTTTACTTCCACATCTCCTCTGAGTCTCGGTGTGCTTTTCTCTTTCCTTCTAGTTGTAGAATTTCCACTCAGCCAGCCTTCCTGTTGTTCTGGATGATGTCCATTTTGTCTTTTAGTTGTAGTTTTGAAGTGGTTGTGCGAGGCAGCAATTTCAGGTGTTTACCTATGCCACCATCTTGGTTTCTCTAGAAGACTTTAGAAATACAAAAATGTGGGGAAATTTTAAATCACCCACAAAAATGCTTATGTTTTAACATTAATGGTAAAAGTTTACAAAATTATATATTTTTATTAAAATAACTTATGTTGAAACTGCTGAAAGGAAATATATCAGCATATTAATAGAAGTTATTTCTGGTAGTGGGATTATTGGCAATTTTATTTTATATTTTGTTTAGTTTATTGCTAAATTTTCCACAATTAGTATTTATTTCTTTTTTTTCTATTAAAATTTAAATTTACTGCCTTTTTTCTTAGAAAGATTACACATGCCCTGGCCAGGTAGGTCAGTTGGTTAGAGTATCCTCCTAATAGGCCAACATTCTGGATTTTATCCCTGGTTAGGGGACATACAAGAATCAACCAATGAATGCAGAAATAAGTGGAACAACTAATAGATGTTTCTCTCTCTCTCTCTCTCTCTCTCTCTCTCTCTCTCTCTTCCTCTCTCAAATCAATAAATCAAATTAAAAAAATAAAGATAACACAATCATAATAGACTATTTAAGAAATGCATAAAAGTGAAAAGAAGGTTGGGCATCAGTTTTTATACAACCTAAAGAGACTCACAATATTTTTGTTATGTTTCCTTAAAAATTATAGTTACTTTAAAATTTTTTTACTTTTATTGATTTTAGAGAGCGAGGAAGGGAAGAAGGAGAAGAGAGAGAGAGGGAAACAAAATTTCTTGTTCCACTTATTTATGTATTAATTGGCTGCTTCTTGTATGTGCTCTGCTCAGGGATTAAACCCACAACCTTAGTGAATTGGGACAACGCTCTAACCAACTGAGCTACCTGGCCAGGGCAACATAGTTACTTCAAAAACAAAACAAAAACATTTACTATGTATCAGGAATACTACACTTATTTAATCCTCACTATAAAACTTGAGATATAGAGAAATTAAGAAATTTGCCCAGCCATTGTTGCTCAGTGGTTAAGTGTCAACCTGTAAACCAGGAGGTCACAGTTCGATTCTCTGAGTCCCAGTTAGGACACATGTGAGTGTTGCTGGCTCAATCCCCATGGTGGGCATGCAGGAGGCAGCCAATCAATGATTCTTTCTCATTGTTGATGTTTCTATCTCTTTCTCTCCCTCTCCCTTCCTCTCTGAAATCAACAAAAATATATTAAGAAAAAGAAATTAGCCCAAGAGGAGAAAATTGTGAATGATAGAACTGGGACCTTGTATTTTTTTTTTTGAAAAACAGCTTTAATATATCATTTTCATATCCTTATATATTATTTTAAAATGAAAAAATTACATTTGTTTATTTAAAAATCACAGAACACTCCAGTTTCAAGGGAAAAAAAATCACTGTTAGCATTTGAGCTACTTTCCTGCTGTGAATGTTATCTTCCATAATTGAGGTCTTCTTTCTGAGACCTCAGAGAAAGAGAAAGGCTCAGTTAGGTCCAGGCCTCAAAGACAATGAAAATGGACTCAGAAGCACAGCAGAGTCCAGTGTACAAGTGGGGAAGGAAAACTAGGGGAAGAACTGAACAGAATTCAAGGTCAGGGAAGAGGAGTCAGGGAAGTGACTACTGATGGCTCTCTTCTCTGTAGTACATGAGGTCATCCACTGTGAGTGAGAAGGCAGACCAAGGTTGGACAGGGTCTTGAGGTATATGGGGGCAGGTTAGAACAGCTGCAATGGGTATAGCTCCTCCATCAAGAAACAGCCAAACAGAAACTGTTCTCAGATGTGAGCCTGGACTGTAAACAACTGCACAGAAACAGTTAATATTTTTATCTCACACAGCTTGCGGAACATGTCCCTCTCCTCCTACATGCCCTGTTTTGCTTTGTTTTGTGTACTCTATATAACTTTTACTGTCAAAGTCTGGGTTGCAGTAAAATTTCACCAGCTGCCTGCCCTCCCCACTACCTCCTGTGTAGCCAGTCTACAGGCTGATGGGACCCGCCAGAAAACTTCACCAGTTAGCCACCACCAGTGTGCACGTAATTCCTAATAAACCCATGTCTTTGGAATCGACAAACAATATGTGAAGGTATTCTCAGACCTCAGCACTCTTCAAAACAGGCCCTTCATGTCCTGACTCCAGGTATGCCTTTATCCTTCTTCTTCTTCCACAACAACCAAACGTCCACTGTACACACTCTGGACCACTTGGCTATTTTATGCCACTGTGTCTTTGCTTTCCCCTTCTCCATCCAGCTGGCTCTACATTCTTCAAACTGCACTGAAGCAACCCCTAATTCAGAAAGAATTCTCTGGTGTCTTACTTTAGTTTGAATTTGCTTTATACCACATTGTGACTACACTTAAAACTGTAATCCTTGATTTATTTGTTTGCTTTCCTCTCTAGATTTTGTCAAAAACTCTGGCTTATTGAACTTCATAAATCTAAGTCGAATACTATGCATGGCACAGAAAAGGTATTAAATGATTTTTGGTTTTGCTTTGGTTTTACTTACTACACTGGAAGTGCTAAGAATATATACAAATGTTCAAATTGACTGAATAGTGGAACAACTGAACAATAGGTCGCTATGACGTGCGCTGACCAACAAGGGGCGTGTGCTGAACATGGTGAGTGTCGGCAGCAGGCAGCAGAGAGCGGAACATGGAGGGCATTGCCACGACGGGATGGTGGAGCAGGTGAGCGGGGGCGCCAGACCAAGGGGGGCGCCGGTTGCTATCATCAGGGTGAGCCTCTGGTGGTTACTGAAAATTCTTTGCTCCCACATGCCACAGTCCTGCCAGGCACTTGGACCTGCTGCCAGCACAGGCCCTGTTCGCACCCACTGCCAGCGCCCAGCGCCAGCCCCAATCACTCGGTGCTGTCAGTGGGTGAGTGGCGGCTGCTAGCCCCAATTGCCCCTCAGGGCTTCTCCACCTCTCCCTGCTCCTGAGGGGCAATTGGGGCCGGCAGCCACTGCTTGCACCCACTGCTGGTGACAGTCCCAATAGCTCCACGCTGTCAGCAGGTGTGAGCAGCAGTGGTGGGAACAGGGCTGCCAGCAGATAGGGGACCAGGGGATGCGGTGGGAGAGGCCAGGCAGGGGTGTAGAGGATGGGCTGGGACCTGCCCCTGTGCCCACTGCAGCCTCGCAGCCCACAGTTCCTTTCAAGGTGCACAAATTTGTGCACTGGGCCCCTAGTACAATTATAAACAATCCAAACCTTGGTACTGCTATAATTAATTAATTAACTAGTTAATTAATTAACTCTGATTAAATGAACTTGGAGTATTACTTACAAAAGAGAGAAATCTTAGAGTGGCAATAACTCAAGTCTTAAGGACTTATTAGGTAGAAGAGAAAGTAACACATTTTTATCTTGCTCTTAAATTAAGAATCACTGAATAAAATTTACAGAGAGGTATATTTTGCTTCTTTGAATAATTAGAATTGATCAAACTATAACAGTCTGGCTGACACTATGGTGACAGTGATCAAGTAAAGGCTTACAGCATCCTTCCATGGTGGAGGTTGACCTGGAGAGTCTTTAAAGCATCTCTAGACCACGAAAATGTGATTTACTTGTAACTCCCACTCCATTCGGTGGTTCATCTTGCAAACCACCTTTGTATAGTGGTGGTCATCTCACTAACAACTTCAAGATTTAATATATACCATTTTCTCTAACTACTTTCTTTTCTTTCATTGCCTGTCCCTATTATGCATAAGCACACCCAGAAGCTCAGTTATACTCTTTTTAAATACATTTCTTATTGTTGATAGTATTACAGATATCTCACATTTTCCCCCTCTTTACCCCCCTCCTCCCAGCACCTACCCACCCCTCAGGTCCTCATTAACCTATTGCCCATACCCATGGGTATGCATATAAGTATATATAAGTTCTTTGGTTTATCTCTTCTCGTCCCCCAATACCACATCGAGGTATGTCAATCTGTTTCATACCTCCATACTTCGGGTTTTATTTTATTGGTCAATTCACTTTGATCATTAGATTCCCCATAAAAGTGAGATTATGTGATATTTGTCTTTCTCAGATTGCCTTATTTCAATTAGCAGATTTTGTAGTCCATCCATGATGTCCCAAAGGTTAAGAGATCCCTCTTTTTTACAGCTGCATAGTATCCCATTCTGTCCCACAGCTTTTTTATCCATTCATTTACTGATGCGCACTTGGACTGTAACGAAATATTAGGTATTGTAAATAGTGCTATGAACATAAGGGTGCATATATTCTTTCTGACTGATGTTTTGGGGGGGGTTAGAATATATTCGCAGAGTGAAAACGCTGGGTCAAACAGAAGTTCCATTTTTAATTTTTTGAGGAAACTCCATACTGTTTTCCATACAGGCTGGACCAACCTGCATTCCCACCAGCAGTGAATTAGTGCTCCCTTTCCCTACATCTTCACCAGCACTTGTCTGTTGATTTTTTGATGGTAGACATTCTGACAGGTGTGACATGATATCTCATTGTGGATTTAATTTGCATTTCTCTGATGATTAGTGACTTTGAGCATTTTTTTATATGTCTCTTGGCCATGGCAATTCATATGTCCACTTTAGAGAAGTGTCTATTCAGGTCTTCTGCCCATTTTTCAATTGGATTGTCTCCCTTTTGTTGAGTTGTATGAGTACTTTACATATTTTGAATATTAACCCCTTTTCAGATGTATCATTGGCAAATATGTTCTACACACCATGGGTTCCTTTTTCATTTTGAAGGTGGTTTCTTTTGTTGTGCAGGAGCTTTTTATTTTGATATAGTCCCATTTGTTTATTTTCTCCTTAATTTTCTTTGCCCAAGGAGACGTGTCCGTAAATATATTACTATGTGAGATGTCTGAGATTTTACTGCCTATGTTTTCCTCTAAGATTTTTATGGTTTCATGCCTTACATTTAAGTCTTTTATCCATTTTGAGTTTATTATTGTGACTGGTGTAAGTTGGTGGTCTAGTTTCATCTTTTTTACATGTGTCTGTCTAGTTTTCCCAGCACCATTTGTTGAAGAGACTGTCTTTACTCCATTGCATGTTCTTGCCTCCTTTGTCAACTATTAATTGACCGTAATGGTGTGGGTCAATTTCTGGGGTTTCTGTTCTGATCCATTGGTCTATATGCCTGTTCTTGTGCCAGCACCAGGCTTTATGGTATAGTTATAATGGCTTCGTAGTATAGTTTGATATACAGTGATGTGATCCCTCCTACTTCATTCTTCTTTCTCAAGATTGCTGCAGCTATTAGGACTCTTTTATGATTCCATATAAATTTTTGGAGTTTGGGGTAAGAATACACACTTAAATGATGTTAAGTCTTCCAATCCATGAACATGATATATGCTTCAATTTATTTGTATCTTCCTCTAATTGTTTTTTCAATGTCCTATAGTTTTCCAAGTACAGGTCTTTTATCTCCTTGGTTAAGTTTATGCTTCGGTATCTTATTTTTTTGTTGTTGCAATGGTAAATGGAATTTTTTTTTTTTGGTTTCTCTTTCTGAGAGTTAATTATTTGTGTATAAAAATGCAATTGATTTCTAGATGTTGATTTTGTATCTTGCTACCTTGCCAAATTAATTTATTAAATCTAGTAACTTCCTGGTGTTTTTAGGATTTTCTATGTACAATATCATGTCATCTGGAAATAATGAGAGTTTTGTTTCCTCCTTTCCAGTTTGGATACCTTTTATCTCCTCTTGTTTGGTTGCTATGGCTAGGACTTCCAGTGCTATGTTGAATAAGAGTGGTGAAAGCAGACACCCTTGCCTTGTTCCTGTTCTTAAGGGAAACACTTTCTTTTTGCCCATTGAGTATTATGTTGGCTATAGGTTTATCATCATATATGGCCTTTGTTATGTTGAGGTATGATCCCTCTATTCCCACTTTACTGAGAGTTTTTATCAAAAAAGGGTGCTGGATTTTTGTCCAATGCTTTTTCTGCATCTATTGATATGATCATGTAGTGTTTATCTTTCAGTTTGTTTATGTGATGTATCACATTTATTGATTTGCATATATTAGACCAGCCTTGCATCCCCGGAATAAATCCTACTTGATCATGGTATATGATGTTTTTAAAATATTGCTGGAGACAACCAACGTGGCGGCATAGATAAGTACCTGAACTTGCTGCCGCGTACAACCACATTAAAACTACAACTAAAAGACAAAACGAATAGCATCCAGAACCACGGGAAGGCTGGTTTAGTAGAAATTCTACAACTAGAAGGAAAGAGAAAAGCGCATTGAGTCCGATAGGAGATGCAGAGGCATGGAAGTGTGGAGGTATGGAGGTGCACGCGAAAGGAGGTGGCAGCTGGGTACCTTGTCTTTTTCAACAGGGAGGGAGATACAAGCTCCCGACTCCTCTGAAATCCAGTTCTGGGCAAGAATCTGGGGACCCAGACTCATATGGAGAGAAACTGTACTGTCTGGCATTGGGCCGGAAAGTGAGGGCGGCTTTCTCGCAGAGGTGCTTGCAGGGTTCCTTGTTTCTGCGCGGGGCCGAGGGACATAGGGACCCAGGGACCTATGGGGGAGGGCTGATGGCAACCATTGCTGTTTGCACCGCCCAGTGACTCCCTGAGACCACGCCCCACCGAATTTACAACCCCACCCTAGATGTGGGCAGAGGATTTTGCATACTGATGGCCTGGCCTTTCTCCGCCTAAAAACCTGTCAAACTGCAGCTGGGGCAGAGAAAACCAGAGCTTCCAAAAGGCCTAAGGCTCCTCAGCATCCTGCATTACTTCACAACTGCGCCTCATCTGGGCACCTCAAAACCCCAAACAAAAGGAGGAATCTGCAGATCTCTCTGTAGCTCCTGCTGGGTGGCCTCAGGCAGTGGGTTACTTTGGACCCCCTTGGAGATCCAAGAGCCAGTGCACCCAGTGGTCAGAGTGAGACATTCCAGAATACAACTCTTCACATCCATAAGAGACACACTCAGGGGGCAGACTCAGTGAGCGCCAAAGCACCACTGAAGCAAGTCTTGCCCCATATGGGTGTCTCCAGCACAGAAGTTATCCCACTGTAGACACAACTGGTCCTCACAACTAATTGACCTGGAGGTCAATTCCTATCAGTGATACCAACAGCAATCAAGTCTTAACTACAATAAGACTGTGCACACAGCCCACAAAGGGGTGCACCAAGAGTGTCCACCTCAGGTAATTAGGGAGGCTGAGCCACTGGGCCCTATAGGACAACTAGCACACAAAGCCACTCTATCAATACAGGGAAGCAGCCAAAATGCGGAGACAAAGAAACAGGTCACAAATGACAGAAATGGAGGAAAGCAAACTACTGGATATAGAGCTCAAAACCATGGTTATAAGGCTACTCAAGAATCTTCTAGAAACCTCCAAGAAATATAGTGAGATCCTCGAGGATATGAAAAAGGACCACCTAGAAATTAAGCATACACTGACTGAAATAAAGAATAATATACAGAGATCCAACAGCAGACTAGAGGATCCCAAGAATCAAGTCAAGGATTTGAAATACGAAGAAGCAAAAGACACCCAACCGGAAAAGCAAAAAGAAAAAAGAATCCAAAAATATGAAGATAGTGTAAGGAGCCTCTGGGACAACTTCAAGTGTACCAACATTCGAATTCTAGGGGTGCCAGAAGAAGTGAGACAGCAAGATATTTAAAACCTATTTGAAGAAATAATGACAGAAAACTTCCCCCACCTGGTGAAAGAAATAGACTTACAGGTCCAGGAAGCGCAGAGAACCCCAAACAAAAGGAATCCAAAAGAGAACCACACCAAAACACATCATAATTAAAATGCCAAGAGCAAAAGACAAAGAGAGAATCTTAAAAGCAGCAAGAGAAAAACAGTTAGTTACCTACAAGGGAGTACCCATACGACTGTCAGGTGATTTCACAACAGAAACTATGCAGGCCAGAAGGGAGTGGCAAGAAACATTCAAAGTGATGAATAGCAAGAATCTACAACCAAGATTACTCTACCCAGCAAAGCTATTATTTAGAATCGAAGGTCAAATAAAGAACTTCACAGATAAGGAAAAGCTAAAGGAGTTCATTACCACCAAACCAGTATTATATAAAATGCTGAAGGGTATTCTTTAAGAAGAGGAAGAAGGAGAAAAGGGTAAAGATAAAAATTCTGAACAACAAAGTGACAACAAATACATATCTAACAATATGTGAATCTAAAAATCAAGTGAATAAAAACTCTGATGAACAGAATAATCTGGTGAATAGAATAGAATCAGGGACATAGAAAGGGAATAGACTGACAATTCTCAGGGGGAAGGGAGTATGGGGGGTGTGGGAAGAGTCTGGCCAAAAATCATACACTATGGATGAGGACAGTGGGGGGCGGGGGTAAGGGTAGGGAATGGGGTGGGAACCGGGTGGAGGGGAATTATGGGGGGGAAAGAGGAACAACTGTAATAATCTGAACAATAATGATTTATTTTTTAAAAAAATATTGATGGATGCAATTTGGTAATATTTTGTTGAGGATTTTAGCATCTGTGTTCATCATTACAGGATGTTGGCCTGTAATTTTCTTTCTTTGTAGTGTCTTTATCTAATTGTGGAATTAGATAATGCTGGCTTCGTAAAAAAAGCTTGGAAGTGTTCCTTCCTCTTGAATTTTTTGGGATAATTTGAGGAGGATTGGTGTTAGTTCTTCTTTGAATGTTTGGTAAAATTCACCATTGAAGCCACCTTCTTGCCCTGGCCAGTGTGCCTCAATTGGTTGGGTATTGTTCTCTGCACTGACAGGTTTCCAGTTCAATTCCTGGTCAGGGCACATATCCAGGTTTTGGGCTCAATCCTTGGTAGGGGGTGTGAAGGAGACAGCACTCACATCGAAGTTTCTCTCTCTAAAAATCAATTAAAAAAAAAAAGGATTCACCAACTTCTGAATGGCACTGAAAATTGAGATACTACAAAGCTATTTGATCTGGCATCAAGAACAAAAAGAGATGCCACAATAAGATAGGCCAGAAATGAACACTTCAGAAATTTAGAGAGAAATTTTGGAACAACACAGCATAAACATGGACTAAGCAACCCAGAGATAACAAGAGAGCTGGTTCACAGATGAAGTTTCTAGAATAAAACTAAAGAAGAGTTCTTTAGTGGGCAATAAACTCTGGTGAGGTTGAGTCAGGAATCAAAGAGGATGCCCATGGTGAAAAAGATTCTGCTCCTAACACATATGGTGTTAGGAAACCACCCCAGCTGTGGCTCCTGGGCATTTAAGTCATTAAGTAGCTTCTCCATGTAGGAGTAGAGATCCAGGGCCACTTTCTGACCCCAAAGCCAGGCTAATTTTAGAAGTTATAGAAAGTGAATTAGCCTGACTTTGGGAATGGGTGCATTATGGAATGCAGCTCGCTAATGAGAAAAGGTTGTGTGTGAGAGTGTGTCAAGAATTTGTGGGGTATCTAAACTTCAGCTATACACAGGCAACTAAAGTGAGAAAACAAGGTTATATTCTACTCCAGCTCCAATTTGATTCTGGGACTGAAACAGGAGTATCCAGGTCAGGCTGATAGGCAAAGGGAGAGAATGGGCAATCTAACTAGAAGGGAGAAGCAGCATAATCCAGTAGAGAGAAAACCAGATGAATAATTAGATTTGGATTGTAGTCCTAGTTAGCAGTGATTATGAAAGAAGCCACATTTTTATGTGTCCCATCCCTTCCAAGGTTCAAATAAATCAGATTATGAGTGTTTGCAGCTGATCATTTGAAACTTGCTATGTATTTTTCAAAAACTGTGTTATAAAAAGCTGTTTACCTGGTGTTAGGGCCTGGTTCCATCACTATGTCCGGGACAGGGACCCCAGTGGCTGAAATAATTTTCCACAGGTCACAACCTCTTTGTTGAGGGACTCCTTGAGTTCCCGCAACTTGCTGTGCAGCAGAGCTTGACTTTCACTCTCACATCCATGGAGTCAAAGAAAGTCAGGTAGAGCTGCAGGACTAAGCAACCCAGAGGCAACAAGAGAGCTGGAGCAAATTGACAACCTAGGTACCAAACTATATCATATCAGTGAGGGTCAGAAAGTGACTCTGGATCTCTACTCCTATGTGGAGAAACTACTTAGTGACTTAAATGCCCAGGAACAAGCTGTCTTTGTCAACAACATCCTACAGAATGCTCAAGAACCACTGAGGCCTATAACCACCGTGTTGCCAAGGAAACAGCCCAAAAAGGGCAATGCTGGATTCAGAAGCTTACCATCTTAGTTTCCAAGCAACAGGCCAGAAGATAATCCCATAGCCTCATATAGCACAGGTACTATTTTCCAGCTGCCTCATTTCCTCCAGGACACCCTATAAACCTTGGGACGTCAAAACAGTCCTATGTTTTATGTTTGAAGCACTTAAAAGTTTTACCCATTTATGGGGAACCAAAGGAACGTATGTACAGCAGGACTCAGAGGATTTATTATAGTCTTGCCTCCTTCCAAGAAAGCTACATAGTCAAGGCCCACCTCTACCTTCAAGACTAGTTAATTAGAGAGGGGCTTCTTGTTGCATGGCCGATGGTTGAGTCCTCAGTAGCATGTCCTTTACTTGTGACTTCTCATTTTCCTGTTTTCATGGAGGATCTGGAAAGAGCAGGAAAAGCCAATGGGAATGACCCATATACCCTCCTTTGTGGATTTTACTGGCTTGAACACAGTAGCAGTCTTGCTAGAACCATTTAATTCAATAAATGCTTAAACCATTAAAAGAAAAAAAAGTGGTTAGTTTCTCCTATCCTCCAGAAACCTATATAAATCCCATCATAGCTGAAATTACTGCATATTTTGCAAAGTACAGTTGACCCCTGAACAACCCTTGGGGGGTTAGGAGCATTGACCCCCTGCACAGTAGAAAATTCGAGTGTAACTTTTGACTCCACAAAAACTTAACTACTGATAGCCTTACTGATAACATAGTCAACACATACTTTGTATGTTATATGTATTATATACTCTATTCTTATATTAAAGTTACCTAGAGAAAAAAAAGTTATTAAGAACATCATAAGGAAAAGAATAATGTTTATTTATAGAACTGTATATATTTATTGTAAAAAATCAACATGTAAGTTGACCTGCTCAATTCAAATCTGTATAATTCCAGGGTCAGCTGTATAAATGTTTTTGCAACATTAATTAATAAGCAAAACTGATTAGCCAAACTAATTATTTTTTAAAATATTTTATTATATAAAGTTATACCCAAACTGTGCTTTATTATTTCCTATACAATGCTAAATACTTTAACTTGAAGATATTTGTAAAAGCAATACATTTTAGAAATTCTGGGAAAAATTCCACTAGCTATAAGCTATTTAAGTACTGCTTACAGAAACTATCAAAGGATAGCCAACATCATGTAAACAGCATACACTTTAATAAGAGACAGAAGCTTAACATACAGAATGCTATGTTTTTTATTCACTGATAAGCTAAAATTCCATTTCTAGATGTTTTTTCTTCTTGTGCACTTCATTTGTTTTATTAATATGCAAAGCCCTATAAAGGGTTGCTTAACCTAGTCCTCAGACCCAATCCATCTTCATGTTGACTAATCTGAAAGTAATGAAGTTTGGCAGTCTCTTTGTTAGATAAAACTACATGAAACCAAGCACAAAGACTGTTCTTAAGGTATTTCTTTTCTTTTTAAATAAATCTTTATTGTTCAGATTATTACTGTTGTTCCCCTTTTTTCCCCCCATAGCTCCCCTCCACCCAGTTCCCACCCCACCCTCTGCCCTTACCCCCCCCACTGTCCTCATCCATAGGTGTATGCTTTTTGTTGCCGGGTCATACACATGGAAAATGTAGCTATTTCCATCTGCGACATGTCCCTGTGTTCGGCCACACAGGGACCGTCTCAACCTCACAGGGGCCATCGCAGCCTCACAGGGACTGTCTCAGCCTCACAGTGCCCGTCTCAGCCTCACAGGGGCCGTCTCGGCCTCCAGGGACTGTCTTGGCTTCACCGGGGCCGTCTTGGCCTCACCGGGACTATCCCTGCCTCACCGGGACTGTCTCGGCCTCACAGGGGCTGTCGCAGCTTCGCAGGGGGCACCGCATCCCACGTTGGGGGTGAAGGTGAGAGTCAGAAGCTCTTCTTGCTGTCTCTCCTGCTGCTCCCTTGCATATCGTTGATGTTGGAAGTTTCTGAGAGCAGTCTGCAGGTGCTGGAAATCATACTTTAACTGGTCAACACGAAGTTTGGTATTCTGTCTTTTGTTGGGCTGCTCCTTGTTGGACAAAATCTCCAGGCGTTTTTGCTGGCTGAATATCTGGTATGCTTGCTTGGATTTTGTTTTCTACTAAGTGCACAGACTGCTTGTCTGCCATCTCCCGGCATCCCATGTGAGACTGGATCTGGTGGATCTGTTTGTGCGTTTGCTGGTACAGCGGTTCCATGTTGCCAGCCCAGCTGGGTCTGGTTCCGGCTTCCTCCAAACCTGATTCTGCTTCTTGAGTGTGTCCCTTATGGGTGGGAGGAGTTGAAATCTGCAGTTTGTTGGGTTAAGCTGCAAAAGCACAGGTGGTTCCTTTTGTGCCACTGGCACAGCTTGGGTGGGGGTGTAAATTGAGTAGGGTTGGGGTCTCAGGGAATCACCAGGGCGGAGCAAACAGCAATGGCGTCTCCGCGACTCCTCGCCTCTCCGCAACTCTGCATCTCTGCGTCTCCGCGAACCCGAGTGCCAGCGAGCAGCTCCGTGAGAAAGCCGCCCTCGCTTTCCAACCCACTGCAAGGCCGTCCCGCCTCTCCCCATAGCGGTCTGGGACCTCAGAATCCCACCCCAAATAAGCTCATTGGATTCGAGAATTTGTAACCCCTTTCGATTGAAAAAAACCGCACATCCAGTTGCAGCCCGCCTGGCGGGACTCTGTACCTCTGTTCTTGGCGCCTCTGCATATCCTACTTAGTCTCAGTGCTCTTCTTTCTTTCCTTCCACTTGTAGAACTTCCACTGGGGCAGCTTTCCCATGGTTCTGAATGATAGCTGTTTTGTCTTATAGTTGGTATTTTCAATGTTGTTGTGGGAGGTAGCATGCACAGGTCTGTACCTTATGCCGCTATCTTGTTCTTCCCTTAAGGTATTTCTTGATAAGATATTTTAAATGTATTTTAGAGAACTGTTTCTCAGAAACAACTGTGATTTTATTCTTGAAGCATTCAAAGTGAACAACATTCCCAAGCTATCTAGTTTTTCCATTGACTAACCTTTTCCTATAGAAACAGTTCAAAATTTCCAGAATAAAAAATTCCATCTTCGGCTCTGGCCAGGTAGTTGGTTAGATACACCAACTGATACACCAAGTTTGCTGGTTCAATCCCTGGTCAGGAAACATACAAGAATCAACCTATGATTGCATAAATAAGTGGAACAACAAGTAAATGTTTGCCTCTTTCTGTCTCTCTCTTTCTCCCTTCCTCTCTCTCTCTAATCAATAAATTAAAAAACATTTTAAAAATTCTATCTTCTATTGGATAAGGTCCAAACCAAAACAAGGTTGTCCTTTTAAGATTCTTCAGTCCACAGGCCAATGCTCTATCCACTGAGCCAAACCGGTTCCTTTTAAGATTCTTGACTTTGGGCACCCTCTTCAAGATAATCTGTGGGATCAGAGAATTTATTGTGTATCTTTTCAAATTGAAGCCATTTAATTGGAAGAGAATATGGAACTGAAGGATGTATATATGAAAGAGAATTACTTCTTGGCATTCTTTTTTTCGCCAGAGTTCAAAATCTTTTTAATAAGAAGAAAAGAAGATTAAAAATGGCAGCAGAGTAAGTGAATGCTGCATGGACACCCTCAGAGGACCAAACTAGAATTACAAGTAAAATACAGAAAAACTTCCTGAATAATCAACAGAAGACTCGCTAGAGAGAACCCAGCTAACCAAGGACTAAAAGTGGAGACTGCATAGAGACTGGTAGGAGGGACAGAGATGTAAAAGGGCTGTCAGGGCTCCCATAGATAGCCAATGAAGTTCTGGAAAGATATCTCAGCTGTCGGGGGGGGGGGTGCCACTGAAGATGCTGGGGTCTAATCCCCAAGCTGGTCCCCCAGCAGAGAGCACCAGAACTGAGAAGGGTACCACATAACCTCTGGCTGTGAAAAGCAGCAGGGTTGCCAAAACCGGTTTAGCTCGGTGGATAGAGCGTCGGCCTGCAGACTGAAGGGTCCCAGGTTCGATTCCGGTCAAGGGCATATACCGTGGTTGTGGGCACATCCCCAGTAGAAGGTGTGCAGGAGGCAGCTGGTCGATGTTTCTGTCTCATCGATGTTTCTAACTCTCTATCCCTCTCCCTTCCTCTCTGTAAAAAATCAATAAAATATATTTTAAAAAAAAGCAGCAGGGTTGCTGTCTGACAGGGACAGATGACTAGAAATGCAGGCACCCTCTTAAAGGGCCAATGCACAAAATTCCCTGTGCAGCCACCCACCTTGTGCTCCAGCAAAACGAGGGCAGAAGGGACTAGATTTCTGTGAGCAGAAGCCAGGATCAGGGACTCTTTGGTTAGAGCTCAAAAAGCAGACACCCCGGTTTCCTGTATTGAGTCATTTCCTCATGCAGTGGAAGTCATCTTTCTCATGCAGACATTTGCCATGCAGGCAACCTTGCCTGGGGGAAGACAATTGATCCACCCTATTGGAAAACACCTTGCCCCATGGTGTGGAGTTGCTGAGGCCCATTAAGAGACTGAGAGTAACAATTAGCATCCAGACAGAGGCAATTGCCCCACCCTGTTGAAAAAAACTCTTGCCAAATCTGTGGATGATTGCCTGAGGCAATTAAAGACAAAATCCTATCTGTCTGTAGCAGAGGTGGTCTCTAGAGGTTTTGAGTCTTCATCTGCTCTAATTAGAAACAGCGCCTGACACTGTCCTGCACTAGAGATTAACAGGTGTAGCAGATCTACCTAATACAAAGTCACAAACCAAAACAGGCAGCCAAAATGAAGAGATAAGGAAACAACCCCCAAGTGAAAGAACTAGAGAATTCTCCAGAAAAACAGATAAATGATATGGAGATAAGAAATTTATCTGATACAGAGTTCAGAATAATGATGGTAAAGATGCTCAACAGCATTAGAAAAGATATAGTAACTATGAAAACAGAAATTACATAGCACAAGTAAAGAACACATTGGAAGGAATACACAGCAGATTAGGGAAGTTGAGGATCGAATCAGTGAATTAGAAGACAGGGTGGAAAAAGATCACTTAATCAGAGAACCAAAAAGAAAAAATAAATAAAAAACAGGAGGACAGCTTAAGGGAGCTGTGGGACAATGTGAAACGTAACAATATTCGAATAGCAGGTATGCCAGAAGATGCAAAAAGGGACAAAGGAACAGAGAAGGTGTTTGAAGAAATAATGACAGAAAATTTCCCTAGCCTGGTAAAGGAAAAAGTCACACAAGTTCAGGAGGCACAGAGAACCCCAAGCAAGAAGAACCCAAAGAGGCCCATGCTCAGACACATCATAATTAAAATGCCAAAAATTAAAGACAAAGAGAGAATCTTAAAATCAGCAAGAGAAAAGCACTGTTATCTACAAAGGAGTTCCCATAAGGCTGACACTTGATTTCTCATTAGAAACTCTATAGGCCAGAAGGGACTGTCCTGAAGTACTCAAGGTAACGGGAATCAAGTATCTGAAACCAATATTACTATATCCAGCAAGGCTACCCTTCAAACTAGATGGTGAAATAAAGAGCTTCCTAGACAAAAAAGGGCTAAAGGAGTACGTCACCACCAAGCCAGCATTACAAGAAATACTAAAGGGTCAGCTGTAATGAGAAGAAATAGAGAGAGAAACCTAGGCATACAGAATTAAAATGGCAATAAATAAGTCCTTATCAACAATGACCTTAAGTATAAATGGATTTTATAAATGCTTCAACCAAAAGGCATAGGGTAGCTGAATGGAAACAAAAACATGACCCAACTATATGCCATCTACAGGAGACCCACTCACAGGATGAGAGTGAAGGGATGGAAAAACATTTTCCATGCAAATGGAAATGGAAAAAAAACCTGAAGTAGCAATACTCATATCTGACAAAATAGACTTCAAAATGAACTCCATCGCAAGAGACAACAAAGGTCACTCCATAATACTAAAGGGGGTCTATCTTATAAGAGAATATAACCCTGGTAAACATATATGCACTCAATACAGGAGCACCTCAATATATATATAAAAAAAACTTCGAGAGGACTTTAAGGGAGAGATCGATAACAACACAATCATAGTAGGGGATTTTAACATCCTGCTGACTTCACTGGATACATCTTTCAGACATAAATTAACAAGGAAACAGTGACTCTAAAGGAAACACTGGATTAGATGGATTTAATTGACAGTTACAGAACATTTCACTCCAAAACTGCAGAGTATAAATTCTTCTCAAATGCACATGGATCATTCACAAAGATAGACTAATATGTTAGGACACGAAACAAGTACCTATAAGTTCAAGATGTTTGAAATCATATCAAGCATCTTCTCAGATCAAAGTGGAAAGAAATTAGAAATCAACAACAGTAAAAACACCCCAAAAACATTCAAACACATGGAGGCTAAATATTATGTTATTAAACAATGAATGGGTTACCAACAAGATCAAGAAAGACATAAAAAACTTCCTAGAAACAAATACCCACAACCACCCCAAATTTATGGGACACAGCAAAAGCAGTCCTGAGAGGAAAGTTCATATAGCACTATAGGCTTACCTCAAAAAACAACAACAAAAAATCAACAATAAACTATTGAACCCTACAACTTAAAGAACTAGAAAGAGAACAACAAGAAAAGCCCAGAGTAAGTAAAAGAAATGAAATAATAAAGATTAGAGCAGAAATAAACAAAAACAATACAAAAAACAACAACAATACAAAAATCAATGAAACCAAGAGCTGGTTCTTTGAAAGGATAAACAAAATTGATGAACCATTAGCCAGACTCATCAAGAAACAAAGAGAGAGGACCCAAATAAATAAAATCAGAAAGGAAAGTGGAGAAGTAAACACTGACACCACAGAAATACAAATGATTATAAGAAAATACTATGAAAAATTATATGCCAACAAGCTGGACAATGTGGATGAAATGGACAAAATCCTAGAAAAATACAATCTTCCAAAACTGCATCAGGAAGAATCAGAAAACCTGAAGAGGCCCGTAACAACTGAGGACATAGAAGCAGGAATCAAAAAACTCCCAGCAAACAAAAACCCAGGTCCAGACCGATTCACAGGGGAGTTTTACCAAACTTTCAAAAAAGAACTAACAACGATATTTCTCAAACTATTCCAAAAAATCTATAGAAAGGAACACTTCCAAGCTCTTATTATAAGGCTAGCATTATCCTAATTCCAGAACCAGATAAAGACACTACAAAGAAAGAGAACTACAGGCCAATATCCCTGATGAACATAGATGCTAAAATCCTCAAAAAATATTAGCAAATCAGATCCAGCGATATATTAAAAAGATCATAAACCATGACCAAGTGGGATTTATTCCAGGGATTCAAGGCTGGTACAATATTCACAAATCAATAAACGTGATACATCACATAAACAAATTGAAAGACAAAAATTACATGATCACCCTCGCTGGTTTGGCTCAGTGGATAGAGTGTAGGCCTGGGGACTGAAGAGTCCCAGGTTCAATTCCAGTCAAGGGCACATGCCCAGGTTGTGGGCCCAATCCCCAGTAGGAGGCAACCAATCAATGATTCTCTCTTATCACTGATATTTCTAACTCTCTCTCCTTCTCCCCTCCTCGCTGAAATCAATAAGGATACTTTTTAAAAAATTACATGATCATATCAATAGACACAGAAAAAGTTTTCGACATGATCTAAAATCCATTTTTGATAAAAACTCTCAGCAAAGTTGGAATAGAGGGAGCATATCTCAACATGATAAAGGCCATGTGTGACAAACCTATAATGAACATCATACTCAATGGGCAAAATCTAAAACCATTTCCCTTAAGAACAGGAACAAGACAGGGATGTCCACTTTCACCACTCTTATTCAACATAGTACTGGAAGTCCTGGCCACAGCAATCAGACAAAAAAGAAGAAATAAAAGGCATCTAAATTGGAAAGGAGGAAGTAAAACTCTCATTATTTGTAGATGACACGATACTGTACATAGAAAACCCTAACGATACCATCAAAAGACTACTAGGTTTAATAAATAAATTTGGCAATGTTGCAGGATACAAAATCAATACCCAAAAATCAATGGCTTTTTTTATACACCAATAATGAATTCTCAGAAAATTAAACTAAACAAACAATCCCATTTACCATTGTAACAAAAAATTAAAATACTTAGGAATAAACTTAACCAAGGAGGTAAAAGACCTGTTCTTGGAAAACTACAGGATGTTGAAAAATAGATAGAAGAAGATATAAACAAGTGGAAGAATATACCATGTTCATGGATTGGTAGAATCAACGTCATTAAAATGTTCATACTACCCAAGGAAATCTATAGATTCAGTGCAATCCCTATTAAAATACCAACAGCATATTTCACAGATCTAGAGCAAATTCTCCAAAACTTTATATAAAATGAAAAAAGACCCTGAATAGCTCTAGCAATCTTGCGAAACAAAAACAAAATTGGAGGTATCACAATACCAGATTTCAAATTATACTACAAAGCCACCATATTCAAAAGAGCCTGGTACTGGCACAAGAACAGGTCCATAAATCAATGGAACAGAGCAGAGACCCCAGAAATTGACCCAAGCCATACGCTAAATTAATATTTGACAACGGAGGCAATAGATTCAAAAGATTCTCTTCAATAAATGGTTTGGGAAAATTGGACAGATAGATGCAAAAAAAAAAAAAAAATGAAACTAGACCACTAACTTACACCATACACAAGAATAAACTCAAAATGGATAAAAGAGTTAAATGTAAGTTGTGAAACCATAAAAATCCTAGAAGAAATCATAGGCAGCAAAATCTCAGATATCTCTTGTAGCAATATGTTTATGGGTATATCTCCTAGGACAAAGGAAACTGAGGAGAAAATAAGCAAATGGGACTAGATCAAAATAAAAAGCTTCTGCACAGCAAAAGAAACCATCAACAAAATGAAAAGGGAGCCCATTGTATGGGAGAACATATTTGCTAATGATACATCTGATAAAGGGTTAATATTCAAAATATATAAGGAACTCATACAGCTTAACAAAAAGAGACAAACAATCCAATTAAAAAATGGGCAACGGACCTAAATGGACACTTCTCTAAAGTGAGTGGACATACAGATGGACCAGAGTGCAGAATCTCAGAGGGAAGGCGGGGGAGGGTGGGTGTATGGGAGGTAATCAACCAAGGACTTTGTATGCATATATGCATGGCCCAAGGACACAGAGAATGGGGCAGTGAGGGCCTGGAGCAGGGGGCGGGGACAGGCTGGAGGGAGTTAATGGGGGGGGGGGAAAGGGGACATATGTAATACTTTCAACAATAAAGAATTATTTTTTTTAAAGTAATAAGAAGAAAGGATCGCCTGGCTGGCATGGTTCAGTGGTTAAGCATCGACCTATTAACCTGTAGGTCATGGTTTGATTCCTAGTCAGGGCACATGCTCAGGTTGTGGGCTTGATCCCGTGTGGGGTGTGCAGAAGACAGCTTATCGATGATTCTCTCTCATCATTGATGTTTCTCTTTCTCCTTCTCCCTTCCTCTCTGAAGTTAATAAAAATACATTTTTTTTTTTTTTTTTAAAAAGGCAGGATTTAGGGTTAGTTTTTGTAGTCAAGGCTGGCCAATACCTCTGGCACAACTGGAACTCTTGGCCCTCAGAGTACACACTGAGTTCAAACTTGGTGTTTGCTGGCCCTTGCCCAAATGCCTATACAGGCAGTCCTCAGGTTATGTCGGACTTGATGTACATCGTTTCGTGGTTACGTCGCCATCTCCCATTTACAGTATTTATAAAAAAAAAAAAAGTTCTGTCATTTCGACGTATGTACAGATGAGCTTTATGTTTTTTTATTATTTATTTACCACAAGTAAAGGTCAGGAATTGTTATCTTTCTTTTAAATGTTTTTTACTGTTTCACTTCATTACTGCTGTGTATGTGCTCCATGTGAGTGACTAGGTGCTTATGTAGGTGGGTTCCAACTTATGGTGAAAATTGCGTTATGTCATGCCGTAGGAACGGATCTCTGACGTAACCCGAGAACCTACTGTACATCTCCTGGCACTGGAGAACCAGAGAGCATGACGGTGCCACAGTCTTGGAGGGAGTCTAGGGCTAGCTCATCCAAGGTGAGGACCTTGCCCCTGGTGTTGAAGGGTGGGTTCCCAGGGCTGCTCACACACTGTGTGCACACCTTCAGTTTGAGCACCTCCTGTACATGCATATCCTGGGTTATCACCCCTACAACCACAGTGGTTTTGCCCTCCTGGCCAGGAAGCTTCATCCTTCGGATCATCAGGGGAAGAAACACAGGTGACTGGTTGATGCTACTTATGAATAACTTCTTCAGCACCACTTGGTTGAAGATGGAATTGGTTCATACGGTCATAAACCTGTACAGCTTGATCAACAGTCTTAGGTAGATGTCCTTATTCTTGGGTTACTTGTGCCCAACCTTTCAGTCTGTTGTGGCTGACATGGACTCCCAGGTCCAGAAAGGGAGAACTGCTTCATGGCACCTTCAGTGGCAGTAGCCCACAAACAGAAAAGAAGCAAGAGAGAGAAAGGAAAAAAAGGAAGAGCTGTGTATGTTTTTAAGGAATATTACGCAACTAATGTTTAGAGGATGAAAAAATTGGCCAGGCTGGAAAAAGGTAGGAGTGAGATACCAGTTTGAATTAGCAGTGGTTCTCAACCTTCTGGCCCTTTAAATACAGTTCCTCATGTTGTGACCCAACCATAAAATTATTTTTGTTGCTACTTCATAACTGTAATGTTGCTACTGTTATGAATCATAATGTAAATATCTAATATGCAGGATGGTCTCAGACGACCCCTGTGAAAGGGTCATTCAACCGCCAAAGAGGTTGCGACCCACAGGTTGAGAACCGCTGAATTAAAGGAAGAAAGGAATGGGGAAGGGACGAGTGTCTAACATCTAGGTCAGTGATGGTGAACCTTTTGAGCTCGGTGTGTCAGCATTTTGAAAAACCCTAACTTAACTCTGGTGCCGTGTCACATATAGAAATTTTTTGATATTTGCAACCATAGTAAAACAAAGACTTATAATTTTGATATTTATTTTATATATTTAAATGCCATTTAACAAAGAAAAATCAACCAAAAAATGAGTTCGCGTGTCACCTCTGACACGCGTGTCATAGGTTCGCCATCACTGATCTAGGTATTGGGGTCAGCAATCTAGATTCCAGGAGATTAGGCCAGAAACACAGTCAGAAAATAGATCTGAGGCTGTTAAGTCTTAAGGGAAAGGTGGAACAAATGTTCAATGCAAGGTCAAAGCTTCAGGGTATCAGTTCCAATAGAGGCAGCGGCAGGGGTCAAAATGTGAGATTCTAGTTAGAACCCAAACTCAGGGAACATGGAGGCCACACTTTCAGCCAGACCCAAGACATGTAACAGTCATTAGCTGCTCGGACCAGGATTGGTTCCAGACTGTGGGTGAAAGCTGGGGTGAGTGGAGAGCATAGTGAGGAAACCAAGCAAAAACTATAGAAACTGAACCAGAGTTAGAGGATGTATAGAAAGAAAGAAGTCTAAAGTTGATGTACCTATCCATATGAACACTGAGAAGTGGCCCTTAGAAGAAAAGTTAGAAGGCAAATCACTCACAGGGGAAGAAGGTACACAGGAAGAGACAGGGAGAAGTCTGTGACCACCACCAGGGGGGCACCTCCAGTTCCAAGACAGATTTGTTGATTTATAGCAGTACAGGGACACACTGGTGTGCCACAAGAATTCTTAAAACATGCTAACCTGACTACATAGCCACTGACCTGTTTTCCCTTAGATTGTCAAAGAAAATGACAACAGCCAACACAACAATAGCTGTCTGGTGTGAATGCCCTGTCTTGAACCATAAATATGTAGGTCATATAATAGAGTTGCATCTTATTGGTCACATCACATAATAAGGTTGCATATGATCGGTTAATTCTTGGTACCACAAATCCTTATACTCAAGTATAGACACCTGATTTTGTTGTGTTTTTTTTGGATTTTTTTAATCCTCACCGGAGGACACTTTTTCCATTGATTTTAAGAGAGAGTGGAAGAGAGAGGGAGAGACAGAGAGAAACATCGATGTGAAACACATAGACTGGTTGCCTCCTGCATGCACCCCGACCAGGGCCCGGGCTAGGGAGGAGCCTGCAACTGAGGTACATGCCCTTGACCGAAATCTAACCCAGGATGCTTAGGTCCACAGGCTAATGCTCTATCCACTAAGCCAAACCAGCCAGGGCTAGACACCTGATTTTTTAAAGTCACTTTGGAGCAAAAAGGGTAGGTAATTACTATTATTATTATTATTATTATTATTATTATTGTAAATAAATCAAAATTAAATCTTTTTTTGGTCAGATTGTCAAAAAAACATATTTCTTGGTTTCCGCAGAATTTTAGTAATTATGTGTGCCATGAGATGAAAAAGATTGAAAATCGGTGATTTACAGGATTGTGGAGGAGAGAAGAGGACAACAGAGTAGCCTTCCTTCAAGTGGAGGTGGGAGGAATATAACCAGCATTCAAACATACTAGAGTAACCAAAACATGCTTTCTAGTATTGTTAACGTTCTCTAGGCACTCTTACGAAGCTGGCTAATGACACCAAGCTGGCTAGTAAGAAGAGGCCAGGTAAAAAAGGTTAAACAATGATAAAAGATAAAGGCAAGAATGAAAAGACGGAGGAGAACCAGGAAAAAGAAGGTGAGGAAAGAACAGTCAGGATATAATGGATTCAAAACAAATGTTAAAGGAAAGCAGTAACCCTTTAATAAAAGAGAGGCAAGTGTTGTGGAAGGTCAAACCAATATGTGAGGAAATGAAGAAAAACAAGGAAAAACGTCCAATTCAGGTTATGTGATTAATTCCACAGTGGCTTGTCACCTTTTTACATCTCATCTATTAATAGAATATCTACATAGTAGCTGTGCTTTAGAAACACACCAAAATATACCCTCTGCTCTTTAGATGTATGCCAACTTTTGTCAAAGATTAAAATATATGGTAGAATTTGAGGATGAATTTTAAATAATTAATAGTTCCAGGTAATAAAACAGCAAAACTGCAAACCTTGGGGCTGTTTCTACACAGAGGTGGGGTGAGGGTGGGGGAATATTAGAAGATGAAGTATTTTGAGAATAGTTGATTCATAAAAGATACACTGAGATATACATTTTCTTTAAGAAGTTGGGTTTTTTTTTAAAATGCTGCCTTATAAAAACAAAACAGGTTATTAAAACTACCAGAATAAAGAGAGGGAGAGGTGAGAGAGAAGTACCCAGACTCCAAAATCTATCACATAATGTTCAATACGTTTGCCATTCTCTCCAGACTTTACACTGCTCAAAGGTAGAAGAGGATCTTTGGTTTCATCACTATACACTTTGTGATTGTACCTGTCACTCAATAAGTACTTGATTAATTTGGGAGAAGCATCAGGGGCAGTGCTTCCTGTCTGAGAGGTGAAATACAGAAACCAGCCAGCTAAGCCCCTTTGAGACTTGAGTAGAATGCAATAAATACGAAATTGCAGTGATCGGTACAAATACCTGGGCATTCATTGTAGTTTTTCCAAATTTCTGGTCAGTTTTGGAGGTGATTTTCCCCACTTCAAGCTTAGAATTCTAACATACTGTAGACTGAAACATTTCAGCGGTTCTCAACCTGTGGGTCGCGACTCCTTTGGGGGGTCCAACGACCCTTTCACAGGGGCCGACTAAGACCTTCGGAAAACACATACATAATTATATATTGTTTTTGTGATTAATCACTATGCTTTAATTATGTTCAATTTGTAACAATGAAAATACATCCTGCATATCAGATATTTACATTACGATTCATAACATTAGCAAAATTACAGTTATAAAGTAGCAACGAAAATAATTTTATGGTTGGGGGTCACCACAACATGAGGAACTGTATTAAAGGGTCCCGGCATTAGGAAGGTTGAGAACCACTGTTCTAGAGTCTTCTCTTAGCCTAAGGCGTGCAGGTCTCCACCCCCAACACAACACACTCCTCAGATTATCTCCCTTTCCCCACCCACCACCTTTCTCATTACACTGTGACGGCAGCTTTTCTGCAGCCAGGGTAGTTGTAGGAGTCCAAGCGCGTCTTTTTTTTTTTTTTTTAAGCTTGTCTTCTTTAGGGCGGTCTTACATGTCCGTTTCCGGGGGTGATGGGAGGGGGTCGCTCTTTCCACACCTCTGCTGATTGGTGCCTCCCCTACCCAACCCTTCCTGCTGCCTCCATCCTATTGAGTTCCAGCTTCACCAGCCCCATCCACCTTCCCTTGGAGAAAGCCAGCTCCTTCGCATAAGGAGCTTCTTAGATGGAATAAAAGTGTTAAATAACACGTGGAAACCACTTAATTTCTCTAGGACTTAGATATCTGCTGAGCACAGTCCACTGGTTCTCCTGTACTACCATCAGCACCAATAACATCTGACCTCCCACGTGCGTCTTTCAGGATCTAGCGTATTCTAGCCTCAGAAAGAACCATCCAGCGGGCCCTTTAAAAGAATGTAACCACTACGGCCAAGTTGGGGGTGGGAGAGAGACCCTATTGTCCTTATTCATCAAAGTCATTAAACTCCTCAGCCCCAGACACCTGAGAAGCGGAGTGCATCTCAGAGCAGTTCATAGGGTGCACCTCGCTCCCTTCTACATACAATTCTTTCTTGGGGCGCTCAGTTCCCTCTCCCCTCCCCCTCTCTTCCCGTGCAGCTGTCCGGGGCCGGGGGTGGGGGCGGGGTTGTTGTTGTGGTGGAGCAGCCCCGCCCCCTCCTCGTGGCGGCCCCTCCCCCGGCCCTCGCTCGGCCCTCTCCCCGCCCCCAGCCCCATCTGTTTCTGCTGGCTGAGATGATTACATTGTACCGGGCTGGGGCGGCCACAGCCACAGCCGCAGCCGCAGCCACAGCCGCGGGATGGGGCGAGGGCGCGGAACCCGCGGACAGCGGGAGCAGCCGCCGCCTCAGTGACTGAGTCCTAGCCGCCGCCCCCCGCGCGCTCGTCCGCCCTCAGCTCATGCACCCGCCGAGCGGCGGCAGCAGCCGGAGAAGCAGCCGTCCCCGCCCCCGCCCGAGGAGCTGAGGCCGGAGTCCCGGCGGGCGGGCGGGCAGCGTGGGGCCGCAAAGAGCGCGTCGAGCACGGGGCCGGCGCTCCCGCCGCCACCGTCGGGAGATGTGCCCCGAGGAAGGCGGTGCGGCCGGGCTGGGCGAGCTCCGCTCCTGGTGGGAAGTCCCGGCCATAGCGCACTTCTGCTCGCTCTTTCGCACGGCGTTCCGCCTGCCCGACTTCGAGATCGAGGTGAGTGGCCGCGCTCGGCGCCCCTTTACCCTGCCCGGCGGGGCGCCCGGAATTCCACGCGGGAGGGAGCGGCGCCGGAGACGCGGCCAGGCGTCGGCCCCCAGCAGAGGGCTCGGCGGGGGCGTGCGGCGCGGACTGGCCGGAGGCAGGAGTCTGGGCTCGGGACGTTGCCGGCGGCCCCCGCGCGCACCGCGCCTGCTCCGGCGAGGCGAGGCGGACGGGCGGCGGTAGGGCGGGGGGAACTCGCTTTTGTGGGAGTGGGACCGCCGCTCTCCTCGGGCTTCAGGAGCTCCCTCTGGGGTCGGGGAAGCGGCGAGCCAGCTGCTGTGGCGGGATGGGGTGCCGGGCGAGGCTCGCCCCCACCTCGGGGGCGCCTTGGGCTAACTCGGGGCGGCGGGGACTGGGGCCCGGCTCGGAGCTGCGGCGCTGCGGAGGGAAAGTTTAGGACTCCGCTATTCTTTAATAGCGCCTTTCCCCTCGGCACCGACGGCCCTCTTTATGCGGGGACCTCGAGAGCTCTTGGAGTCGATTTCGCCATTATCTCAACGGGCGATCGTGGAGGAGGAGGATGGCTCCGGTCAGGCCGAAGGTGCTTTCACACCGAGGCTTTGTGAGAGCCGCACGCAGACCAGGGGTCGCAGCAGCAGGGCTGGTGGCGGGAGTGTGAGGAACGGGAGGTACAGGGTCGCCGAGACGGGCAGCTAGCCCACCGGCATCCTCCTTTCTTTTAGTATTATTTTTGGAAGAGGGTGTGAAATATTTGATTGGTTGGCAGGTTGAATTGCTTGCTCTCCTGTAGCAATGTGCGTAGTGACTTAATCACCTTTTGCCTTTGGAGAAAGATAAGTGGAAACTTGGTCAGTTTTTCTTTTCAGTTCTGCCATTGAATTCGCCGGTGGAGGAATCAAAATAAGAATCACCCGTTTGGAGGAGCAAATCGTGGTTGTTGCCTCCCCACCCCCACCTATCTTACTTTCTGCCGTTTTCGGGTTGATTTTAATTAGTTGACTCCTAAGATTTTTGTCTTATCTTTAGTTTTAGATTCTTTGCGCAGATATCATTTGCTTCTCATATGAATGAAGTGTGGGAACTTGCTCTTGTTGCAGAGTTAATGAAATCGGGAAATAAAAAGTTCAAAAAGGGTAGGGTGGAAGAATGAAGAGGAATGTAGGCTAATAAACTAGGACCATTCACCGGCTTTTGGCGATTCTTAGTTCCTTAAACTGATTAAAATAATGTAATTAAAATGTTAGGAAGATATAATAACTTGGGTATTTTAGGTAGCACCATAGTGTTTCTTTTCAAAGTTTGAACGTAACTGTAGAAAGCATGCTTTTTACTAAAAATTTTAGTGGGACAACTGTTTATATTGACTGAAGAGGAGAAACAGGGCCACAGAAATGAAAGGTTGGGGAATGCTAAAAGTCAAGATATTTAACAATTATTCTGGTAATCCTGTGCTTTTTTTTAGTTGGCATAAAATCGTGAGTAGTTTATATCCTGATCCTCAAAATGGTGGCTGTTGTGGGAGGTGTTGCCTGCAACGATGCCATCTTGGGTGCTGGTAAACTTGCCTCCAGCCCCAGGTAATGAAACTGAGGTGATTCAAGGGACCTGTTGTAAAAGCACTGTGGAAAAGCTCATCTTTCAAAATCTGTGTATTCCCAGTTTGTTGATGGCAAAGTAGAGGTAACTAATTTTGCCTTAGGTTGTTAGAGATATCTAGAGTATTCTATAAATTACTTGTCTTATGCTTTAAGAAATAAATTTGTGATTTCTAAGTATTAGCTAGTTTAATTCCTAGAGGAAATGTAAGCTGATCAAAGAGGTCAAATTTGTATGTATAACAAATGAAAAAGTCAGTTACAGGTGAGTAATGGAGCTATTTGAGATGACTGTTTCTGGGCAGTGACACTTTTTTGTTGGTAAAGTGTATGCTATTTGAAATACATGCCATAGGAATGAATATTTGGACTCCATTTTGCTAACAATTCATATTTTTATTTGGAGATGTTCAGTAGATGGATAACAAGTGATAGTGATATTTTTACTCTGCAGTTCTTGTATAATTCTCATTTCTCATGTAAAGTGTGTTTTGAACTGCTTAATGTAAAATTTAACTTAAAATTTTCAGTAGTTATCAGAAATTAAAAATTTTTAAATTTATTTTAAACTTCTAATAAATTCAACTCAGTGACAGTGCAGAATTCATCAGAAACAATATCAGTTTTTATTCTCTAAGTATAAGTAAATTTATTTTTATTTTGCTTAGGTGATGTTTTAATCAAATAGTTTATTGTCCTGACAGTTTGAGAAACAATTCCGTGGTTAGAGTTTATGATGCAGTGGAAGACCCTTTAAAAAATCCCAAAACAATTCTAATGCTGAGTTGTATCTTGTTAGGCCAGCTAAAAAGGCTCTACAATCTTAATTTATGGCAATCTTAAAAGATAAAATTGATGGATAATACCAAGTCATAGAAGTTGGATATCAGATTTTAGGCAGCCAGTTTTCACCTGTGGGAAAAATCTCATTTTACCTGGACCACCAAGCTGAATCCATGGATTTATAGAAAATTTAGGAAGCAGAATCCTCAAGGACGTGGCTTCTTTTTTAAAGTGAAGCGATCTTTTAGAGAGTGAAGGGTTGAAAAGATTCATGATGCAATTCTGCCAAATGTCAAGACCTCCTACTTACAGAACGGTCCCCAAAGCACAGATATTATTTTTGGCATGTAAAAAAACCCACATCTTTGTTCTCTCTCCACCTTGAATGTACAGGATTTCTTCAGAAGAGTCAATATACTTGATTCTTATTTTGGGGATATAAGGCCTTATGTTGTAGCCCACCCCCAAATTGGTGTTCTCTAAACATCAGATAAAAAATCTGAATGTATAGATCAGGAGTGGGGAACCTTCTTTCTCCCAAGGGCCATTTAGATATTTATAACATCACTTGCAGCCCATACAAAATTATCAACTTAAAAATTACCCTGCTATATTTGGTCAAACATTTAATTAACTCTAATGTCTTGGCAGGGCCAGACCAAATGAGTTCTCAGGCCTCATATGGCCCATGGGCTGGACATTCCTTAACCCTAGTTAGGTAATGCTTTAAGTTCATAATTTCTGGTTTTAAAAATAATACATAAGCATTATGTAAAACTTAAAAATTAAAGCAAATTATAGGTAAGAGAATTAAATTCACCATAATCCCACCACTCAAAGATAAAAGCTGTTAACTGTTAACATTGGGTCCCATCACTCAGGAATAACAGCTATTAATTGTTAACAAATTAAGAGATTATCAAATATTCTCACAATGTATTTGCACCATAGATTGGGTGTTCTTTTTATTTTTCAGATGAGGCTGTTGAGGTATAGCTGGACAACAGTGGATTAATGACACTGCATTCAGTAGTTGGTATTGATCTCCCCCAAAGATTTCATACTGACTGTTCTTTTTCCTAGCCAAATTATTTTTACAGTGAATATAGTATGTTGATCAAAGTAAAGTAGAGGAAGATAGAATCATTTTAGATAATCTGGTCTGGAGTTAATCATGATGGGTGTGGGGTTGAGAGCAGAAATTTCATCACAAACATTTCTGCATGTTTTCTCTAAAGAAGAAACCTTGATGTCTTTAGGTGACTATTTGAAAATACTCATGGAAAATTATCTGAATGGTTTCTATATAGTATAGCAGCATGATAAAAAGAATCTATTAGTCCTGTCTACCGCTTTTTTCCCTGAGCTTCCTGCTTTTGAGTACTGAAACTATTGCCTTCTTTGTAGCTCCTTTCTGGTTGTGATTGTATGTGGTTAATTAAAGTCCTCACCTAATCAGCATGATGATCTGGGGGCAGTACCTTTAATTCAGATTCCTGAATTCTACTCTTGGTGTTTCCTTGGATCCAGCCTCTTAGTTAATACCACCAAGGCATGACTTATTTATGAAAATAAATAAAAATTGCTGAGGGTACATTAGTATATCAGTGAGTAATGGGGCCTGTAGATGGGCTGTGGGTGTTTTATGTTGATATGTATATATATATATATATATATATATATATATATATATATATATATACACTTTGCTGGAGGAGAGGGACTATTGCTTTCATCAAATTCTAGAAGTGATCCCCAACCATACAAGGTTAAGTAAGAAGCCTTGAACTAGATGAAAGAATAAGTTGGCCCTGAATAGGGGAATCGGAAGCCTAGTTTCATGACACAAGATGCATTGGACTAGGCGTTAGGAAACTTGAACTCTTATTCTAATTGTGCCATTAACTAGCTCTTGTGACTTGGGACAGGTTAAAATAACCTAGTGATAAATGACACTTTCATAGTAGCACTTTGTACATTTTCCAAATGTTATTTTGTTTTATCCTTAGTTGTCCTTAACCATCACCGTGAGGTAGAAGATATCCTCATGAGGAAATTGAAAATTTAGAGAGGCTAAGTTGCTTGCACACAGGCTTTCACTTGGATTTCAGGTTCTTTGATACCAAATTTTATGCTGTTGCTACTGCCTCACACTGTTTCTACATCAGTTTTCGTTATCTATAAAATGAAGGGCTAGACCAGTGATGGCGAACCTTTTGAGCTCGGCGTGTCAGCATTTTGAAAAACACTAACTTAACTCTGGTGCCAGGTCACATATAGAAATTTTTTTGATATTTGCAACCATAGTAAAACAAAGACTTATATTTTTGATATTTATTTTATATATTTAAATGCCATTGAACAAAGAAAAATCAACCAAAAAAATGAGTTCGCGTGTCACCTCTGACACGTGTGTCATAGGTTCGCCATCACTGGACTAGACCTAGGTAATGACCAAGATTCCACAATACAGATCTAGAGTTCTTTGGTTCTTAATAATGTGGGATGCTGAAGATCGTTTTAAAACTTATGCTTAATTTAGTACAGAAGAACAAGTTCATAATTTCATTTGTTTCAGCAAATATTTTTTGGGCATTTACTATGTGTGCTAGGCACAGTGTACTAGGTGCTGGATGTGAATATAACACAGAAATACCTGCCCTCTTTTTAGCAGAAGGAGACAGACATTAAACAAACTGTATAGTGTCTCAGAGGATGACAGGAAATCAAGTAGGGTAGAGGCTAGCCAAGTTGATCGGGTGGGTTGTTGCAGTTTAAAATAGGGTGATTAGATATTGCCTCAATGTGAGAAGATGGTATTTGAACATGCCTGGAGATAATATATCTAAAATGATTTAGAAATAAGTGGTTTGTCACATGAATCTATTTAATGTAAGATAGATAACACATGATAAATGTCTTCTAAAGGTTCAGGATCTGCTCCTTCTCTGACAAGGAAAGCCCAAGAACAGGATGTAAATTATAGAGGAACAAATGTATATGCTGTTTGAAATCCTGAAAGGGGAGAGAGAATGTTCTGTCAGAGTGTATCTCTCCAAAAGTGAATACTAGATCCTTTTCTGTTTATACCAACATCTTGAAAGGGCAGTCTTTTATTGTTTGTTTTTTCAGTTTTTGCCTGCTATATGAAGTTTCAAAGAGGTAGTTGGGAGTTCTACAGTTGTAGAAAGGGCAATACCCTCTCATCTCTCTCTGAAGGACAGTCTATATTGGCATCTGGCTTGCTTTATGACAGAAGTTCAGTTGGGTCTTACTTAATTTTCTGGAACACAGTTAGGATAGCCTAAAATAAAACTTGGCTGCATTCGGTACAACCAACCGTCTGCCCTTTGATCAGGAGAGTGCTGGATTCTTGCAATTTGTTATAGGTAAGAATAAGGAGCACTATCAGAATGCTGGAAAACCCAAGTGCAAAAACTGGTTTATGCGAAAATTCAGTGTGAACAGCCAAGATGGACAGAACAGCATGGCTTCTAACTATATGGTCTTAGATCTAGTTGTATTTTTAGACCTGGCCAATGTGGCTCAGTGGTTAAGTATATTGGCCCTGAAGGGTCCTGGGTTCCATTCCCAGTCAAGGGAACATACCTGGGTTGCAGGTTTGATCCCGTCCTGGTTGGGGAGCAAGCAGGAGGCAACCAATCGATGTGTTCCTCTCACATTGATTTTTTTTCTCTCTTTCTCCCTGCCTCCTTCCCTTCCACTCTCTAAAAAATCAATGGAAAACATAACCTTAGGTGAGGATTAGTAAAAAAAAAAAAAAGAAGAATAAGAATAAGAATATATTTTCAAAGGGACCAAACTGAGTTTGTCATCGAATTGTGATCTTAGATCACTTTTGATTTCAAATGCCCCATTTTTAAAATGGGAATCTTAAACTAGATAATTCCTACAGGTTTCCTAGAACTAAAAGTCTATGATTTTATGAATGTTTCTCACTGGTTATGAGCTGTGTGAGAATCTGTGTTTTACAAATTAAATTTATACCAAATGAAAACTGTATAACCATACTTGTGTGTTTGTGCTTTATATAAATTGTCTTTCTGTGGAAATCTTATCTGAAAACTAGAGGCCCGGTGCACAAAATTTGTGCATGGGTAGAGTCCCTAGGTCTGGCCAGCGATCAGGACTGATCGGGGTCTTCCAGCTGCCGGCCAGGGCCCTCCTTTCATTCCGCGCTGCCCCTGGTGGTCAGCACACGTCTTAGCGAGCAAACTCCCGAGGGGACACTTTGCATATTAGACTTTTATATATATAGAAGATACGCTTTGAAAGGCGTATCTTCGAGACTTGAAGATTGACATTCTCACTCTTTCCAAGGTCTTCAATCTGAGCTAATATTTTGAGGTTATGCAGAATTTTGGAGGATGAAAGTCTTGAATTATGTTATGTTCCCTTCACTTTTGTTTCTTATATTGAGCACTAGAGGCCCGGTGCACAAAAATTTGTGCCCTCTCACATCTGGGACCCCTCGGGAGATAACGACCTGCTGGCTTAGGCCCGCTCCCAGGTGGCAGAGGGCAGGCCCAATCCCTAGGTGCCTGCCCCGCAGCCCCTTTTTGGGCTCAGAGCAGGGCTGATTGGGGAGTTGGGGCGCTGCCCCCTGTCATGCACAGAGCAGGGCGGATCAGGAGGTTGTGATACCACCCTCAGTCATGCTCAGGGTAGGGCCGATTGGGGGGTTGGGGCACCGCCCCCTGTCACACTCAAGGCAGGGTCGATGGGGAGGTTGCGGCACCACTCCCTGTCACGCACAGAGCAGGGCAGATCAGGGGGTTGTGGCGCCACCCCCGTCACATACAGAGCCGGCCAATCAGGGGGTTGGGGTGCTGCCCCCTGTCACGCACAGATCAGGGCCCATCAGGGGGTTGGGGAGATCCCCCCTGCCATGCACAGAGCAGGGCCGATCAGGAAGTTGCGATGCCACCCTAAGTCACGCTCAGGTTAGGGCCGATTGGGGGGTTGGGGCCGCCACCCCCTGTCACACTCAAGGCAGGGCCGATGGGGAGATTGAGGCTCCACCCTGTCACATACAGAACAGGGCCCATAGGAGGGTTGGGGCGCCGCACCCTGTCACACACAGAGCAGGGCCAATCAGGGGGTTGGGGAGCTCCCCCGTGTCAGGCACAGAGCAGGGCCAATCAGGGGGTTGGGGCGCCTTCCCCTGTCATGAACAGAGCAGGGCAGATAGGGAGGTAGTGACCCCGCCCTCTGTCACACACAGAGCCGCAGGGCAATCAGGGGGTTTTGGTGCTGCCCCCTGTAACGCTGCTCCAGGGGCCAGGAGGCCTCGCGGGTCTGCTGATCCTAGTGCTGGGAGGCCTCGTGGCTCCGCTTGACACCAGGTCAGTGAGGCCTCGCTGCTCAGCTGATCCCGGTGCTGGGAGGCCTTGCGGCTCTGCTGATCCCGGTGCCAGGAGGCCTCGAGGCTCCGCTGATCCCGGTGCCGGGAGGCCTTGCGGCTCCGCTGATCCCGGTGCTGGGAGGCATATTACCCTTTTACTATATAGGATAGAGGCCTGGTGCACGTATGGGGACCGGCTGGTTTGCCCTGAAGGGTGTCCCGGATCAGGGTGGGGGTCCCCACTGGGGTGCCTGGCCACCCTGGGTGAGGGGATGATGGCTGTTTGCAGCTGGTCACAGCCCTTTCAGGGTGGGGGTCCCACTGGGGTGCCTGGCCAGTTTGGGTGAGGGCTGAGGGCCGTTTTCAGGCTGGCAGGTGACTGAAGCTCCCAACCTCTCTTTTATTTCTTTTTTCTTTTTTATTCTGGGGTTTTATTTACCTTCTATGGCTGTCACTGGAGCTGAGAGCCGTATTTAGCTCTGAGGCTTGGCTCCAGCTCTGAGACCTCAGCTGCTGAAAGCAGATTTCTGGGCTTTGTTTACCTTCTGTATTTGAAACTTTGTTGCGACTCCAGCTCTGAGATCCTGGCCAGCTGAAAGCAGGTTTCTGGGGTTTTGTTTAGCTCAGGGGTGGGCAAACTTTTTGACTCGAGGGCCACAATGGGTTCTTAAACTGGACCGGAGGGCCGGAACAAAAGCATGGATGGAGTGTTTGTGTGAACTAATACAAATTCAAAGTAAACATCATTACATAAAAGGGTACGGTCTTTTTTTTTTTTTTTTTTTTTTTTTTTTAGTTTTATTCATTTCAAACGGGCTGGATCCGGCCCGCGGGCCGTAGTTTGCCCACGGCTGGTTTAGCTTCTATATTTGTATCAATGTTTCTTAGAGAGCAGCTGAGAGGCCGGCAGCAGCAGGCGGGGAACCTGGCTTCCTCCGGCACTGGAGCAAGCAAGCCTCCCTGTTCGCGTCAGCTGCCTGGCTGCCGGCCGCCATCTTGGTTGGCAGTTAATTTTCATATCTCGCTGATTAGCCAATGGGAAGGGTAGTGAAGTTACGGCTAATTACCATGTTTCTCTTTTATTAGATAGGATGATTTTATACTTAGATCTTGGAATGAAATCCAGTATAGCTTCTAGCTTGTGGTTTGTCTGTCATTTGATACTGTACCCTCTTCAGAGATCTGTTTTACCCTTCCCCTGAATTTTCATAGTTCATTGGATGCTGTTCCTTGGATGCTTTTATTTTATCTTCTTTACATTAGTCTCTAATACAAATCAATTTATGCTGGAAAACTTGGGGAAGTCTTTTTTCAGTAGTTCTTATTATTGAGAAAGGAATTGCTGGATGTTTGAGCTCAGGATTCTGTGGGTTTCTTTAGTGCTCAGGGTTTCTCAGCCTCAGCACTATTGATATTTTTGAACCAGATAACTCTGATGTGGGAAGCTGTCATATGTATTTTAAGATATTTAGCAGCACCCCTGACCTCTAGGTGCCAGTAGCAACCCCAGTTATGAAAAATAAGAATGCCTCCAGACATTGCCAAATGTATCTTGGGGGGACCAAGATTATCCTGCTTAAGAATCATTTCTTTAGCCTAGCCAATGTGACTCAGTTGGTTGAGTCTCATCCCATGCAGCAGGAGGTCACAGGTTCAATTACGGTTCAGGGCACATGCCCCTGTTGCCCTTGCAGGCTTGAACCCCAGTAGCAGGAGACAGCTGATGGATGTTTTTATCTCTCCCTCTCCCTTCCTCTCTCGGAAATCAATAAAAACATTTTTAAAAAGAACAAGAATCACTCCTTTAGAGTATAAGTAGGGAAGACTTAAGTGTTGGTCATTGTATAGAAGGTACACTATATATATGAAGTAGATGAATTTTTCCTTTTGATAGTGATTATTTTTCTTAACTGCAGACATTTAATATTTTTGTTAATAGAAATAGAAAGAAATCAAAGTTGCTCCCAAATGTGCATGTCATTAGCAGTTGCACATGCTGGGAAACAGATGTAATTTTTTTCTTTCTTGTGTAGTCATTTAAGGAGAGTGGCTTCGGGGTAGTGGAGAAGAGGGTATGAAGCTGACTGGGTCCTATAAAGAAAGCCCTCCCTCAGGCAAGGGCTAGTTGCTTGATGCTCTTATGATAGAAGGTGTGTTGCAGGTGTTGTGTTGCAGCCTCAGGCTGGCTTGCCCTGCTGCCACTGCTTGTCAGGGCACAGGCTCTTCTTGACATATCTCTTGAACATTGTGTAGTGGTGGACTGTTGGGGGTAGATGGGGGCGGGGGTTAGTCCTAACCAGGTCAAAAGCTCAGTGAGGCCTAAGCTCGGTGTTTGTGTGTGTGTGTGTGTGTGTCCCAGTCCTGGCATGCACATTTGGGACATATGCAGATACCAAGCTGTATAAAGTTTATTTTCAGTTTAAAACATACTAACCACAGAACCTTTCTTGATGTTGCTCCAAATATTTTTATGGTTTCTCCCATTGGATTTTCCTCTTAGTATGGCAAAATATTTATGGATTTAAATAAATTTTCGTTTGGGTTTGGAGAAAAAAATGTATTGTGATGATGACTTAAGCAGTTATAAATAGTACACTGTGAAGGGCTTTGAGTCTTGGAAGGCTATCTGTAGGACTTCAATGGGATTTATCATTTACCTGTGGCTTCTAAAGGTGTCTTTTTACAGAAGCATGTCCATCTTTGCCACCTTGGGGTATCTGTTCCCAGTGCCTTATTTTTTGTTCTTTATCTTTTTGGCTGGGAAGTAAGACCTGGATACACTTTTTCTTTTTCTCTCCTGCTCCATTGTTGTGCTACACTACCGATGTCCTAGGGTTTGTTTGGGCTGTGGTGGAGAAGCAGTAGAATTTCTGGCCTGCATCATAGTATAAATCCCAGAATTTGTATAAATATTGTGAAGTTGGTTATTTTTGCAGCCAAAAGAAGTTTTGTTTTGGAGAGTGATTGACCCTTCAAAGTAAATCTTTTATATGCTCTGTTTTGTACTTTATTATCCACACACTCATTTAAAATATAACATGGTTTATATAAAAATACATTGAAGATAGTGTTTCATTTTCCTGTTTAAAGTCTCTGATCTCAGGTGATCTTTGTGATAGATATTTGGCTGGTTTAAGTGATGTCATGTTCTTGTAAGTTTCACACTGTAATGGTCAGCTCTTAGCTTTTATTCTACACTAGAGGCCTAGGGCACAAATTCATGCACGGGTGGGGTCCGGCTGGCCCAGCCCCAATTGGGGTGGATTGGGGCTGGGCCTGTCAGGAGGAGGAGATGGTGGGAGGTTGGCCAGCCAGCCGGCCCCATCAGAGCCCTATCAGGGCCGGCTGTGGGGAGGGGCCATGGGTGGTGGGCTGGCTGGCTCTGCCCCCTGATGGGGTGGGGGAGCTGCTAGGAGGTCAGGGGCCAGGGGAGGGGCTGTGGAAGGTTGGCTGGCAAGGCCCACCCCCAATTGGTATGGGGGGCCAATCAGAGGCAGAGCTGGCTCGGGGGAGGGGCCATGGGCCGATCGGGGTGGTGGGGCCCATCAGGGGCGGGGCTGGCCAGGGAGAGGGGCTGCAGGCAGTTGGCCAGCTGGCCCTGCCCCTGATTGGGGTTGGGGGGCCGATCTGGGATGGAGCCAGGCAGGAGGAGGGGCTGCAGGAGGTTTGCCAGCTGGCCATGCCTCCTATTGGGGTGGGGGGGCGATTAGAGGCAAGGCCTGCTGGGGGGGAGGGCTGCAGGGGGTTGGTGGGCCAGCCCCACCCCCCCGTCGGGTGGGTTCTCTGGCCGCAGTGGGTATCATAGCATCTGGTGGTTATGGCATTACGGTCGCTGGCTTTTTATATATATAGATAGATACTGCCCAGTCTCGTTAGGAGCTTTGTTGGATCTACTTTTTCCCTCAGGTGGGTTTGCTAGAGTAATTCCTGACTTGGCAATACTAGGTGTACTGGTTAATAATGTGGTTTTTTTTTTCAATAGATGGAGTTACACATATGTTGATATATATATGCGCTTTGATATATATGCTCTTTTGTTGTATTGACAGCATGCTTCAAAAATTCATATGTCAAATTTGCTGAAGATGTTAACATCATAGATATTTTTACACTTAAAAATGTTGAATTTCGTGCCCAAAAAGAGCATTTGCGGGAAGTTTTAATTCATTACTTTACTTTGAAGAAAAATGCTGGTCAATACTTCGGGAAGCTTATGGTGAACATGCTCCATCTCAAGATACTTGTGAACGCTGCTTTAAATGCTTTAAAAGTGATGATTTCGATATGAAAGACAAAGAACTTCCAGGTCAACGGAAAAAGTTTGAAGACCAACAATTACAAGCATTATTGGATGAAGATGTGTGTCAAACTCAAAAACAACTTGCAGGAAGATTGCTCAGCAAACAATTTTTTTTTTTTTAAAATATATTTTATTGATTTTTTACAGAGAGGAAGGGAGAGAGATAGAGAGTTAGAAACATCAATGAGAGAGAAACATCGATCAGCTGCTTCCTGCACATCTCCTACTGGGGATGTGGCTGCAACCAAGGTACATGCCCTTGACCGGAATCGAACCTGGGACCTTTCAGTCTGCAGGCCGACGCTCTATCCACTGAGCCAAACCGGTTTCGGCAGCAAACAATTTTTGATCATTTACAAGCAATGGGAAAGGTTTTAAAGGAAGGAAAATGGATGCCACATCAACTGAACGAAAGACAAATGGAAAACCGACAAGTCATGAGTAAAATGTTGCTTCAACAGCACTAAAGGAAGTCTTTTGCATCGAATTGTGACTGGTGATGAAAAGTGGATTTATTTTGAGAATCCCAAATGCACAAAATCATGGGTTGATCCAGGTCAGCCATCAACATCCACTGCAAGGCCAAATCGCTTCAGAAAGAAGACAATGCTCTGCGTTTGGTGGGATCAGGAAGGTGTGGTGTGTTATGAGCTTCTAAAACCAGGCGAAACCATTAATACTGATCGCAACCAACAACAAGTAATCAATTTGAACCATGCTTTGACTGTAAAATGACCAGAATGGGCCAGAAGACACGGCAAAGTAAGTTTGCTTCATGATGACGCACCATCACACACTTCAAAACCAGTTAAAGACACGTTAAAAGATTTTGCCTGGGAAGTATTAACCCACCTGGTGTATTCACCAGACCTTCCTCCTTCAAATTACCACTTGTTCCAATCTATGGCACACGCACTTTCTGAGCAGCACTTCAAAGTGTACGAAGAAGTGGGAAATTGGATCTCTGAATGGTTTGCCTCGAAACAAGAAAAGTTCTATTGGTAAGGTATCTACAAATTACCTGAAAGATGGGGGGAATGTGTAGCTAGCGATGGACATTACTTTGAGTAAGAGCTTTTGATGTTTCTCTTGAAATTAATCGTGTTTTCTTTGATTACAAAATCTGCATTATTAACTGGTACACCTGGTACACCACACCTTCCTGATCCCACCAAATGCAGAGCATTGTCTTCTTTCCGAAGCGATTTGGCCTTGCAGTCATTGTTGATGGTTGACCTGGATCAACCCATGATTTTGTGCATTTGGGATTCTCAAAATAAATCCACTTTTCATCACCAGTCACAATTCGATGCAAAAAAGACTTTCTTTCGTGCCATTGAAGCAACATTTTACTCATGACTTGTCGGTTGTTGGTCTTCAAACTTTTTCGGTTGACCTGGATGTTCTTTGTCTTTCACATCATCATCACTTTTAAAGCATTTAAAGCAGCGTTCACAAGTATCTTGAGATGGAGCATTGTTCACCATAAGCTTCCCGAAGGATACAATAACTTTCAGCAGTACCTTTCTTCAAAGTAAAGTAATGAATTAAAACTTCCTGCAAATGCTCTTTTTGGGCATGAAATTCGACATTTTTAAGTGTAAAAATATCTATGATAACACCTTCAGCAAATTTGACATGAAGATTGAAGCGTACTATCAATACAACAAAATAGCATACATATCAAAGCGCATATATATCAACATATGTGTAACTCCATCTATTGAAAAAAAAATCCGCATTATTAACCGATACACCTGGTACGTCCTTAAAATTGAAATGTTGTCTGATTGACTGCAGGAGTGTTTTTATCTCCTGACCAGTTCCATTTAATGAACATCCTTTACCTGAAAGAGAGTACTCTATTCATTGTTTTAGGAACAATGGCACTAAGAACATTTGATTTGTTTGACAGAAAATGTGTTAAATTAATAGGTCTACTTCTTTAGCAAATCTCCCCCCCCCCCCCCCCATTTCCATTGTGTCTCTTCTTTCTCCTTGAAAGGTTGTGTTTGCAGATTGTTTTAGGTGTGGGTGACAATTTTTATAATCTGTGTCCTGGAGTTCCTTGTTTGGGGGACACTGGTATATGGGGAGTGGGGGGGAGGGTGATTTATTTAGTAAAACTTGCTAGATTCATTTATTTAAACATTAAAAAAATTTTAATCACAGTTGACATTCAATATTATATTAGTTTTAGGTATATAACATAGTGGTTAGACATTTATATGACTTAATGAAGTTATAAGGGCTAAGTACCCATCTGACACCATACATAGTTACCACAATATTATTGACCATATTCCCTATGATGTACTTTATATCTCTGTGACTGTTTTGTAACTGCCAATCTGTACTTCTTAATCTCTTCACCATTTTCAATCATTTCCCCCAATCCCCTTCCCATCTGGCAACCACCAGTTCCCTGTATATATGAGTTTCTGTTTTGTTTGTTTATTGCGTTCTTTAGATTCCTCTTATGAGTGAAATCATATGGTATATGTCTCTTTCTGATTTATCTTATTTATTTATTTTTTTAAATTGATTTTTTACAGAGAGGAAAGGAGAGAGATAGTCAGAAACATCGCTGAGAGAGAAACATCGATCAGCTGCCTCCTGCACATCTCCTACTGGGGATGTGCCCGCAACCTAGGTACATGCCCCTGACCGGAATTGAACCCGGGACCTTTCAGACCGCAGGCCAACGCTCTATTCACTGAGCCAAACTGGTTTCGACTGATTTAGTTTACTTTTAATTCCCTGTAGTTCCATTCATGTTATTGCAAATGGTGATATGTCCTTTTTTATGGCAAAGTAATATTCCTTTGTATATAAGTGCCACATCTTTATCACATCATATGTCACTGGACACTTAAGTTGCTTCTTTATCTCGGCTGTTGTATATGAAATATCCTTTGTCTCTTGTTATAATCTTTGTTTTAAAGTCTAATTTGTCTGATATAAATATTGCTACCCCCGCTTTGTTTCTTTTCATTTCCATTTGCATGAAATATTTTTCCATCCTTGTACTTTCAGTCTGTATGTGCCTTTTGATCTGGAGTCTCGTGTAGGCAGCATATACTGATTATGAGTCTTATTTTCTTAGCCATTTAATCACCCTATGTCTTTTGATTGAAGCATTGAATCCATTTATATTTAAAGGAATTATTTGGCCCTAGCTGGCTTGGCTCAGTGGATAGAGCGTCAGCCTGTGGACTGAAGGGTCCCAGGTTCGATTCTGGCCAAGGGCACATGCCTGGGTTGCATGCTCGATCCCCAGTAGGGAGCTTGCAGGAGGCAGCTGATCAATGATTCTCTCTCATCATTGATGTTTCTATCTCTCTCTACTTCCTTCCTCTCTGAAATCAATAAATATATTAAAAAAAAATAATAAAGGAATTATTTGTAGGTTTGTAGTTATTGCCATGTTATTCCTTTTTCTTAAGTCCCTTTTACATTTCTTATAATACTAGTTTGGTGGTGGTGAACTCTTTTAACTTTTTTTTTTTTTTTTTTTTTGTCTTGGAAGCTCATTATCTCTCTCTTGATTGTAAGTGATAGCCTTGCTGGGTAATCTTGGTTGTAGGGCCTTGATTTTCTTTTTTTTTTTGGTGTGTGTGTGTGTGTGTGTGTGTGAAAGTAATAGTTTATTCTTTTTTTCGAAGCTTTTTTTTAAAATTAAATCTTTATTGTTCAGATTATTACAGTTGTTCCTCTTTATTCCCCCCATATCTCCCCTCCACCCAGTTCCCACCCCACCCTCTGCCCTTACCCCTGTAAACCCACTGGTCTCATCCATAGGTGTACTATTTTTGTCCAGTCTCTTCCCACACCCCCCACATCCCTTTCCCCCCCAAGAATAGTCAGTCCACACCCTTTCTATGCCCCTGATTCTATTATATTCACTGGTTTATTCTGTTCATCAAAATTATTTATTCACTTGATTTTTAGATTCACTTGTTGATGTGTATTTGTTGTTCATAATGTGTATCTTTACCATTTTCTTCTTCTTCCTCTTCTTAAAGGATACCTTTCAGCATTTCATATAATACTGGTTTGGTGGTGATGAACTCCTTTAGCTTTTTCTTATCTGTGAAGCTCTTTATCTGACCGTCAATTCTGAATGATAGCTTTGCTGGGTAAAGTAATCTTGGTTGTAGGTTCTTGCTATTCATCACTTTGAATATTTCTTGCCACTCCCTTCTGGCCTGCAAAGTTTCTGTTGAGAAATCAGCTGATAGTCGTATGGGTAATCCCTTGTAGGTAACTGAGTGTTTTTCTCTTGCTGCTTTTAAGATTCTCTCTTTGTCTTTTGCCCTTGGCATTTTAATTATGATGTGTCTTGGTGTGGTCCTCTTTGGATTCCTTTTGTTTGGGGTTCTCTGTGCTTCCTGGACTTGTAAGTCTATTTCTTTCACCAGGTAGGGGGAGTTTTCTGTCATTTCTTCAAATAGGTTTTCAATATCTTGCTCTCTTCTTCAGGCACTCCCATAATTCAGATGTTGGTATGCTTGAAGCTGTCCCAGATGTTCCTTACACTATCTTCATATTTTTGGATTCCTTTTTCTTTTTGTTTTTCCGGTTGGGTGATTTTTGCTTCTTCATATTTCAAATCTTTGACTTGATTTTTGCGATCCTCTAGTCTGCTGTTGGAACTCTGCATAATATCCTTTATTTCATTCAGTGTATGCTTAATTTCTAGTTGGTCCTTTTTCATAACCTCGAGGGTTTCACTAGATTTCTTGAGGGTCTCACTAAATTTATCGGCGGTTTCTAGAAAATTCTTGAAAAACCTTAAAAGTGTGGTTTTGAACTCTATATCCAGTAGTTTGCTTTCCTCCATTTCTGTCATTTGCGACCTGTTTCTTTGTCTCCGCATTTTGGCTGCTTCCCTGTATTGATAGAGTGGCTTTGTGTGCTAGGTGTCCTATAGGGCCCAGTGGCTCAGCCTCCCTAATTACCTGAGGTGGACACTCTTGGTGCACCCCTTTGTGGGCTGTGTGCACAGTCTTATTGTAGTTAAGCCTTGATTGTTGTAGGTATCACTGGGAGGAATTGACCTCCAGGCCAGTTGGCTGTGAGAATCAGCTGTGTCTGCAGTGGGAGAACTTCTGAGCTGGAGACACTCTTCTGGGGCAAGACTTGCTTCAGTGGGGCTTTGGTGCTCACTGAGTCTGCCCCCTGAGTGTGTCCCTTATGGATCTGAGGAGTTGTAATCTGGATGGTCCCACTCTGACTACTGGGTACACTGGCTCCTGGATCTCTAAGGAGGTGCTAATTTAGCCTCTGCCTGAGGCTACCCAGCAGGAGCTATGGAGAGATTCCTCTTCTTTGTTTGGGGTTTGGAGGTGCCCAGATGAGGCCCAGCTGTGAAGCAATGCAAGCTGCTGTGGACCTTGGGCCTTCTCTTGGAAGTTCTGGGTCTCTCTGATTCAGCTGCAGTTTGTTAGGTAATTTTCAGGTTGCAAAGGGCCAGGCCTTTCATATGCAAAAGCCTCTTTGCACAGCTTGGGTGGGGCGGGGTCTCAGGGGATCAACAGGGTGGAGCAAGCATCTATGGCTGCTCCCCAGTCCTGCCCTAAGAGGCCCCACGTCTCAGTGTCCTGGTAATCGCTGCAAGCACCTCTGAGAGAAAGCCGCCCTCGAGTTCTGCCTGATGCCAGACAGTCCAGTTTCTCCCTGTATGAGTCTGGGTCCCCAGAGACTCGCCCTGAACTGGAGTTCAGAGCATTCGGGAGCTTGAGACTCCCTCGCGATTGGAAAAGACAACTGCGTCCTCAGCTGCCAGCCCTTTCAACGGGTGCCTCCGTACCTCTGCACTTTACTTCCACATCTCCTCTGAGTCTCAGTGTGCTTTTCTCTTTCCTTCTAGTTGTAGAATTTCCACTCAGCCAGCCTTCCTGTGGTTCTGGATGATGTCCGTTTTGTCTTTTAGCTGTATTTTTGAAGTGGTTGTGCGAGGCAGCAATTTCCGGTGTTTACCTATGCTGCCATCTTGGTTTCTCTGGGCCTTGATTTTCATCACTGAATATTTCATGTCGATTACTTCTGGCCTGTAAAGTTTTTGTTGATAGATCAGCTGGCAGTCTTATGGGAGCATCCTTGTAGGTAACTAACTTCCTTTCTCTTGGCTGCTTTTAAGATTCTTTAACCTTTGTCATTTTAATTATGATGTGGGACTCTTGGTGTGGGCCTCTTTGGGTTCCTCTTGTTTAGGACTACGTGCTTTTGGGACTTGTATATCTATTTCCTTTGCCAGGTGAGGGAAGTTTTCCATTACAGTAGGTGTTCAGGTTACCACAATTTTCGCCGTAAGTTGGAACCCTCCTACATAAGCAGCTACGTCACTCATGGAGCATATACACAGCAGTAATGAAGTGAAACAGTAAAAAAAAAAAAAAAAATTAATAGAAAGGTAACAATTCCTGACCTTTACTTGTGGTAAATAAATAATAAAAAACATAAAGCTCATATGTACATACGTCGAAATGATGGAACTTTCTTTTAAATAAATACTGTAAATGGGAGATGGTGACGTAAGAAAGAAATGATGTACGTCGAGTCTGACATAACCCAAGAACTGCCTGTATTTCTTCAAATAGATTTTCAATCCTTTGCTTTCTCTTTCTGGTACACCTATGATGAGAACATTGATACAGTTAATGTTGTCTCAGAAGTCCATTAAACTGTCCTCATATTTTTTTTTAATCCTCACTGGGAATATGTTTTTAATGATTTTGAAAGAGAGAGAGAGAGAGAGAGAGAGAGAGAGAGAGAGAGAGAATCGATGTGAGAGAGAAACATTGAAGTGAGAAATATTGATCAGTTGCCTCTTATATGTGCCCCAACCAAGTATCAAGCCCACAACCCAGGTATGTGCCCTGACTGGGAATTGAACTTGCAGCCTTTTGGTGTTCAGGATGATGCTCCAACCAACTGAGCCACAGTGTCAGAGGAAACTGTCTTCGATTTTTTAAAAATTCATTTTTCTTTTTGTTGATCTAATTGGATGCTTTCCACTACCTCATCTTCCAAATCATTGATTCCATTCTCTGCTTCAATTAATCTACTATTGATTCTCTGTGATTTTTTTTTCAGTTCAATTACTGTATTCTTTATTTCTGACTTTTTAAAAAATATTTTCTGTCTCCATTTTTATTTTCTTAAAGAATAGTTAATTTTTTTTAGAGAGAGGGGAAGGGAGAAGAGAGAAACATTGATGTGATAGCACAACATAGATTGGCTGCCTCCTGCAAGCCCCGTACTGGAAATGGAACCTGCAACCCAGGCATGTGCCCTGACCGTCAATTGAGCCAGCAACCTCTGGGTGCGTGGGGCGATGCCCAGCCAACTGAGCCACTTGGCCAGGGCTCTATCTCCATTTTTATGTTACGTATCTCTTTGTTAAATTTTCACTGAGATCATTGAGCTTCCTTATAACCAGTATCTGGTAGATTACTTGCCTCCGTTTTATTTAGTTCTGGAGTTTTGTCCTTTTCTTCCATTTTAGACATGTTCCTTTGTCTCCTCCTTTTGGCTGCATTTGTTTGGTTCTCTGTACTAGGTTGATCTACATCTCCCAGTGTTGGCAGGCAGAGTGACCTATGTAGTAGATGTCATGTGGGGCCCAATGGTAAATTCTCCCTTGGTTGTGTGTGCCTTCCTGTTGTAGTTGAATCTTGATTGCTGTTGGCAAGTCAGTGGGTGGGATTGACCCTCAGGCTGACTGGATGGGAGGACTGATGGTGACTAAAGAGGAGACGCTGTTGTTGGGGTGAGATTCACTGCAGTGGAGCTCTGGTCCGTGCTGAGTCTACCCTTTGGACATGTCCTTTGTGGAGCTGTGTTATGTAGTGCTCAGTATAGTCTGAAGCCAGCCACTTGGTAGGAGCTACAAAGTGCTCTGTGATTGTGATTGGTAGCTGTCTGTGCTGGGCAGGAGACACCTGGGATAGGCTATGCTGCAAGGAGAGGTGCTGAGCTTGGCTGCTGCTAGTGCCAGGCTGGGGGGCCACCTTGCAAGAGGTCATTTTAGGGAAGTCTGCAGGGCTGGCCAATGTCGGCTACTTTTAACAGCACTGAAAGAGGTTTAGGCCAGTGAGTGAGATATGTGGGGTAGGAAAGGGTGATTTAAAGAAAAAATTCACCTATTGTCATAATTAAGGGATTTAATTTTGGATTTTCCACCTCTCTTACACTGGTACTGATTAATTAGTATCCTACACAGAGTTACTAATCCCCCCCCCCCACGTTGTTTCTTTTTAAATATGTATTTTATTAATAGTATTACAGGTATCTCCCACATTCCCTCCTTTACCCCCCCCCCTCCTTCCAGCTCCTACCCATCTCCCCACATCTTCACTATCTTATTGCCCGTGTCCATGGACTATACATATAAGTATGTAAGTTCTTTGGTTTATCTCTTCTCCCCACAACACCACATCGAGGTATGCCAATCTGTTCCATGCCTTCATGCTTTGGACCTTATTTTGTTGGGCAATTCATTTTGTTAATTAGATTCCGCAAATAAGTGAGATCATGAGATATTTGTCTTTTTCAGTTTGGCTTATTTCACTCAGCATAATATTTTCCAGGTACATCCATGCTGTCCCAAAGGGTAAAAAAACCCCTTTTTTACAGCTGCATAGTATGCCATAGTGTAAATGTCTCACAGTTTTTTATCCATTCATCTACTGATGGTCACTTGGACTGTTTCCACATCTTAGCTATTGTACAAATAACGTTGCTATGAACATAGGGGGGCATATATTCTTTCTGATTGGTGTTTTTGGGTTTTTAGAATATATTGCCAGAATTGGGATTGCTGGGTCAAACGGAAGTTCCATTTTTAATTTTTTGAGGAAACTCCATACTGTTTTCCATAGGTGCTGCACCAATCTGCATTCCCACCATCAGTGAACTAGTGTTCCCCTTTCTCCACATTCTCCCCAACACTTGTTTGTTTTTTTTAGAAATATATTTTTATTTGATTTCAGAGGGAGAGGGAGAGAGAGATAGAAACATTAATGATGAGAGAGAATCATTGATTGGCTGCCTCCTGCTCCTCCAGCCCCAACTGGGGATGGAGCCTGCAACCTGTGCATATGCCCTGACCGGGAATTGAACCTTGACCTCCTGATTCCTAGGTCGATGCTCAACCATTGAACCACACTGGCTGGGTGTTTGTTGATTTTTTGATGATAGCCATTCTAACAGGTGTTAGGTGATATCTCATTGTGGATTTAAGTTGCATTTCTCTTATGATTAGTGACATTGTGCATGTTTTCATATGTCTCTTGGCCATTTGTCCGTCCTCTTTGGAAAAATGTCTATTCAGGTCTTCTGCCCATTTTTCAATTGGATTTTTTGTCTTCCTTTCATTGAGTTGTATGAGAACTTTATGTATTTTGGATATTAACCCCTTTTCAGATGTATCATTGGCAAATATGTTCTACACACCATGGGTTCCCTTTTCATTTTGAAGGTGGTTTCTTTTGTTGTGCAGGAGCTTTTTATTTTGATATAGTCCCATTTGTTTATTTTCTCCTTAATTTTCTTTGCCCAAGGAGACGTGTCCGTAAATATATTACTATGTGAGATGTCTGAGATTTTACTGCCTATGTTTTCCTCTAAGATTTTTATGGTTTCATGCCTTACATTTAAGTCTTTTATCCATCTTGAGTTTATTATTGTGACTGGTGTAAATTGGTTGTCTAGTTTCATCTTTTTTGCATGTGTCTGTCTAGTTTTCCCAGCACCATTTGTTGAAGAGACTGTCTTTACTCCATTGCATGTTCTTGTCTCATTTGTCAATTATTAATTCACCGAAATGGTGTGGGTCAATTTCTGGGGTTTCTGTTCTGATCCATTGGTCTATATGCCTGTTCTTGTGCCAGCACCAGGCTTTGTGGTATAGTTATAATGGCTTTGTAGTATAGTTTGATATGCAGTGTTGTGATCCCTCCTACTTCATTCCTCTTTCTCAAGATTGCTGCAGCTATTAGGACTCTTTTATGATTCCATATAAATTTTTGGAGTTTGGGGTAAGAATACACACTTAAATGATGTTAAGTCTTCCAATCCATGAACATGATATATGCTTCAATTTATTTGTATCTTCCTCTAATTGTTTTTTCAATGTCCTATAGTTTTCCAAGTACAGGTCTTTTATTTCCTTAGTTAAGTTTATGCTTCGGTATCTTATTTTTTTGTTGTTGTAATGGTAAATGGAATTTTTTTTTTTTTTGGTTTCTCTTTCTGAGAGTTAATTATTGGTGTATAAAAATGCCATTGATTTCTGGATGTTGATTTTGTATCTTGCTACCTTGCCAAATTTACTTATTAAGTCTAGTAGCTTCCTGGTGGAATCTTTAGGATTTTTTATGTACAGTATCATGTCACCTGGGAATAATGAGAGTTTTGTTTTCTCCTTTCCAATTTGGATACCTTTTATCTCCTCTTGTCTGGTTGCTATGGGTAGAACTTCCAGTACTATCGTATATAATAAAAGTCTAATATGCTAAGTGTCTGGTCGTCCAGTCAGCCGTTCAACCAATCAAAGTGTAATATTCTAATGATATGCTAAGGCTGCTCAACTGCTCGCTATGGCATGCCACTGACCACCAAGAGGCAGACAGTTTTACCACTTGCTATGACATGCACTGACTACCAGGGGGAAGATGCTCTGACCAGCAGGTGAGCTTCTGCTGGGGTCTGGCTGATCGGGACTGAACCAGATGGGCCGGACATGCCCTGGAGCCCTCCTGCAGTCCTTCCCCGGCTGGCAACCACCCGCATCCCTCCCCGGCCTCGATTGTGCACTGGTGGGGTCCCTTGTCCTGGTCTGTGCCCTCTCGCAATCTGGGACCCCTCGGGGGATGTTGGAGAGCTGGTTTTGGCCCGTTTCCACAGGCCAGGCCGAGGGACCCCACTGGTGCACAAATTTGTGCACTGGACCTCTAGTGTTGAGTAAGAGTCGTGAAAGCAGACACCCTTGCTTTGTTCTTGTTCTTAAGGGAAACACTTTTAGTTTTTGCCCATTGAGTATTATGTTGGCTATAGGTTTGTCATATATGGCCTTTGTTATGTTGAGGTATGATCCCTTTATTCCCATTTTACTGAGAGTTTTTATCAAAAAAAGGTGCTGGATTTTGTCCAATGCTTTTTCTGCATCCTTTGATATGATCATGTGGTGTTTATCTTTCAGTTTGCTTATGTGATGTATCACATTCATTGATTTGCGAATATTGGACCAGCCTTGCATCCCCGGGATAAATCCCACTTGATCATGGTGTATGATGTTTTTAAAATATTGCTGGATGTGATTTGGTTAAATTTTTGTTGAGGATTTTAGCATCTGTGTTTATCATTACAGGATGTTGGCCTGTAATTTTCTTTCTTTATAGTGTCTTTATCTAATTGTGGAATTAGATAATGCTGGCTTCATAAAAAGAGCTTGGAAGTGTTCCTTCATCTTGAATTTTTTGGAATAATTTGAGGAGGATTGGTGTTAGTTCTTCTTTGAATGTTTGGTAAAATTCACCATTGAAGCCATCCAGTCCAGGACTTTGTTTGCTGGAAGTTTTTAAATTACTGCTTTAATTTTAGCAGTTGTTATTGGCCTCAGGTTTTCTGATTCTTCCTGATTCAGTTTTGGAAGATTGTATGTTTCTAGAAATTAGTCTGTTTCTCCCAGGTTGTCCAGTTTGTTGGCATATAGTTGTTCATAGTATTTGCTTGCAATACTTTGTATTTCTGGGGTGCCCATTGTTATATCGCCTCTTTCATTTATGATTTTATTTGGTCTTCTTTGTTTCTTGATGAGTCTGGCTAGGGGATCATCAATCTTGTTTATCTTTCAAAGAACCAGCTCTTGGATTTATTGATCCTTTGTACTGTTGTTTTTTTGTTTTGTTTTTCGTCTTTATGTCACTTATTTCTGCTCTGGTCTTTATTATTTCCTTCCTTCAACTTCCTCTAGGCTTTTCTTGCTATTCTCTTTCTAATTCATTTAGTTGTAGGGTTAGACAGTTTATTAGTCCTTTTTCCTGTTTCTTTAGGTAGGCCTGTAGTGCTATGAACTTCCCTCTCAGGACTGCTTTCACTGTGTCCCATAGGTTTTTGGTGATTGTGTGTTCATTTTCATTTGTTTCCAGGAAGCTTTTAATTTCTTGCTTGATCTCATTGGTAACCCATTCATTGTTTAATAATATGTTATTTAGCCTCCATGCATTTGAATGTTTTTGAGTTTATTGTACTTGATTTCAAACCTCATGCATTGTGATCTGAGAAGATGCTTGGTATTATATCAATCTTTTTTGAATTTGTATAGACTTGTTTTGTGCCCTAACATATGGTCTATCTTTGAGAATGTTCCATGTGCACTTGAGAAGAATGTATGTTCTGTTGCTTTGGGGTGAAATGTTCAGTAAATATCATTTAGACCCATCTTATCTAGTGTGTCATTTAAGACCTCTGTTTCATTGTTAATTTTTTTTGTCTGGAAGATCTATCCAATGATGTCAGTGTGGTGTAAAGTCCCCTCATGTTAGAAATAAAGCCAGAGGTGGTCCATGTTCAAGGCAAGGCATTTCAACCTGGAATGGAAAATTACTGCATGGTGGTCTTCGTACTTGACAAAGCTCATGTACCTGGAAAGCCCCCAGGCAAACAGGATGTTCGAAAGAGCTAACCAATAGGGGGAAGATGTATTAATGAAATGAGGAAGTGATTAAGACTCTATACATGTCTGAAAGCACATACCCCAGGAATGCTTTTCCGCCTCAAAGAGACAAAGGGTGATGGAGACAGCTAAAAAGCCTACAGCCCACTTTTTATATAACCCAATAGGAAATAATGAAACTTAGGCAACATTTGGGAAGAATGTGCACCCCATAGTAGTCAGCCAATGAGGAACCGGGGAGGGACTTGCACACTAGGGATAAATTCCTGTTGTAACCATCGTTGGTGTGGCTGTCCACCAGAAACCCGATCTTGCAAGACCACCATTAAAAGTTTCACTTTCGCTGTACTTCATGTCTCCCGAGTCCATTATTTGAGATTAGACAGGTGAGCATGTTTCTCACACGTACTATGACTTCTCTCCCTTACAGTCCTTCAAGAATTTTTTTTATGTACTTGGGTGCTCCTATATTGGGTGCATATATATTTATAAGGGTTATATTTTCCTGTTTAAACACTCCCTTTAGTATTATAAACTGACCTTCTTTATCTCTTGTTATGGCCTTTGTTTTGAAGTCTATTTTGTCTGATATGAGTATTGCTACCCTCTTTTTTTTTCTTTTCCATTTGCATGAAATATATTTTCCATCCCTTCACTCTCAGTCTGTATGTGTCTTTTGTTCTGAGGTGGGCTTGTAGACAGCATTTATATGGGTCATGCTTTCTTGTCCATTCAGTCACCATATATCTTTTGACTGGAGCATTTAACCCATTTACATTTAAGGTTATTATTGACTAGTGGGCCGGTACATGAAATTCGTGCAGGGGGGGGGGGGTGTTGTCCCTCAGCCTGGCCTGCACCCTCTCCAATCTGGAACCCCTTGGGATCGGGCCTAAACCGGCAGTCAGACATCCCTCTCACAATTTGGTACTGTTGGCTCCTAACCGCTCGCCTGCCTGCCTGCCTGATTGCCCCTAACTGCCCCCCTGCTGGCTTGATTGCCCCTAACCACCTCTACCTTGGCCCCATATCCGGGACCCAGGATTCCCTCCTCCAGCTGGCCGCAGGCACCCGGGACCTGGGCTACGCTCTCTCTGGCCAGCTACAGGCACCGGAACCCGGGCCAGCTGCAGCTGCAGGGGACGGTGGGCAAGTGGCTTCACCCGGGCTGCAGGCATTGGCACCTGGGAGTGTGGGGTGGGCAGCTCCTCTGGTTGGCTGTGGAGTGGGCGGCTTCTCTGTCTCCTGGGCCACAGCCAACTTCAGGCACTGATGCGTGGGACTTCAGGGTGGGCGGCTTCTCCATCTCCCAGGCTGCAGCCAGCCACAGGCATTGGTGCCCAGGACTGCCAGCAGGCAGCTTTGCCTGGGCCCGGCTTTTTCAGGAAGGCCGTGTGGATGGTCATCCGGAAGATATCCAGTCTAATTAGCATATTACTCTTTTATTGGTATAGATAGGTATTTATTGCCATTTTTATTTTCTTTATGTCTACAACTCTCCTTTGTTCTTCTTAAAGCAGTCCCTTTAACATTTCTTGCATTGTTGCTTTGGTGGTGATGTACTCCTTTAACCATTTTTTTTGTCTGGAAAGCTTTTTATTTCCCCTTCAATTTTAAAGGATAGCCTTGCTGGATACAGTAGTCTTGGATGTAGGCCCTTGCTTTTCACTACTTTGAGTACTTCATGCCACTCCCTTCTGTCCTGAAGTGTTTCTGTTGAGAAGTTGGCTGACATTCTAATGTGAACACCTTTGTAGGTAATTGTCTCTCTCTCTCTCTCTCTCTCTCTCTCTCTCTCTCTCTCTCTCTCTGCCTTTAAGATTCTTTGTCCTTAATGTTTGCCATTTTAATTTTGATGTGTCTAGATGTGGATCTCTTTGGGCTGATTGGGACACTCTGTGCCTCCTGAATTTGTGTGACATACGCCTTTACCAGGTTGGAGAAATTTTCCGTCATTATTTCTTTAAGCAAGGTTCTTTGTTCCTTGCTCTCTCTCTTCCCCTTCTGGCATTCTTGTAATGCGGATGTTATGTTTCACATCTCAGAGCTCCCTTTAACTTTAACTATCTTCCTGTTTTTTAATTCTTTTTCTATTTGCTGCACTAATTGGGCATATATTTCTACCTTGTCTTCCAAGTCGCTGATTCGATTCTCTGGTTCATCCAATCTACCTTTAATACCTTCCGGTGTGTTCTTGATGTCAGATGTCTCATTCTTTATTCTGTCTATTTGTAGTTCATGGCCTCTATTTTTCTTTTCATGCTGTTGTAATTTTCACAAAGTTCTTTAAGCATCTTTATAACCATTGCTTTGAACTCTATGTCTGATAGATTGCTTGCTTCCATTTCATTTAGTTCTTATTCTGGAAATTTCTTTTCTCTCATTTGGGGTTGTTTCTTTGTTTCCACATTTTAGCTGTCTCTTTGTATTTGCTGTTGTGTATTAGAACGGTTGTGCCTCCCAGTCTTTGTGGGTTGGCCTAATGTAGAAAGTGAGGTGTTCAGTGGTGCAGTCTCTTTGTTCACCCGAGCTGGGTGCTCTAGGAATGCCCCTTTTGTGCATTGTTTGGGCTCTCCTGTTGTAACTGGGACTTGATTTTTGATATCCCATTCGTGGGAGGGGTCTCCCCTCTGACTTGCTGCCAGTGTGGTTCAACCCCAGTGTTATCATGCCAGCTGGTATACAGGTGCTTTGGGTCTGCTATTTGTGGGGCTTGCTAGGTTTTTCTCTGATGTTGTATCTGCTCCCTTGGTGTGTCTATCCCAGGCCTCCTGGGAGCTTCTATAGTGCATGTGAATGTGAGTCACTGTCCCTTTCTGGTTCTGGACACAACCTGATATAGGTCCAAGAGGTAAAAGCTGTAGTAGTCTAGTGGTGGGGGACTCCTTAGCCCAAAGGCTGGATCTGCCTTGAGTTTCATGCCTTGATTGACCCTGCTCTGAGCAGTACTCCCTTCCCCCACTGAGTTGGTCTCACAGGCCCCAGGCGCTTGGGGTACCACTGACTTTTGTCTCACCTCAGTGCAGAATGGTGTCTGTGGTCTGTGTGTGTGTGTGTGTGTGTGTGTGTGTTGGGGGGAATGTGTGCGAGGTTCTGCTGGTGTTTGCCTCCCTGCACTGTCTCCTCCCCTCCTTTTTTTTTTTTTTTATGTGTAAAGCAGCTACCCAACCCTCCTCAGAGGATTTTGGGGATTGGGAGAGACGTATTTTACTTGATGTTAAGAATACCTGTGCCCTCATAACATTAGAATTTCTTCACTTTCAGTGAAGGAGCCCATCTTCATTACCACTAACTGTGCTTGAATTTCTGTAATTTGCAACTCTTTAAAGTAATAGTGGAGTTAGAAAGAGAAGAAAAACTTCAAATCCCAATCAGTTTCCTGTTTGTTTGTTATTATTATTAGTATTAATGTTCCAGAGGTATGTGACAGGGCTGCTATTCCTATTGCCCTGGGGATTAGAGTTTTATTTTTTTGTTTTTTAAAAGGGTGAGTTGGTGGTAATGATAGTGTAAAACCAATGTTATGTGCCAAATGAATGGTAGAGAATATAATTGATGTAGAAATTCCGAAGCAGGCAGTGATCATATGCGAAATGCTTCCTGGAAAAGGCAGTCTTGGAGGTTCGTGTTAAATATAGAAAATAATGAGGTTGAGAGATAGTAGGTGGGACATCACAGCAGGCCATCAATGTCAGGCTCTAGTATTAATCACTTTTATTCAGATATTGAATGAAAGAATGACAAAATCTTAGACTAAGAATGTCCTGTAGTCCTGGTTGGTTGGAGTGTTGCCATGTACACCAAAAAGGTTCTGTGTTCAATGCCTGGTTGAGGTGCGTTTGGGCTGCAACTGATTGATGTTTCTCTCACATAGATATTTCCTTGCTCCCTCCCTCCCTTTTTGACTAAAATTAATAAACAGCCATAGCTAGTTTTGCTGAGTGGATAGAGCGTCGGCCTGTGGACTGAAGAGTCCCAATTTCGTTTCTGGTCAAGGGCACATGTCTGGGTTGCAGGCTCGATCCCCAGTAGGCGGTGTGCAGGAGGCAACCAATCAGTGATTCTCATCACTGATGTTTTCATCTCTCCCCTTTCTGAAATCAGTAAAAATTTATTTTATTTATTTTTTAAAAATATATTTTATTGATTTTTTACAGAGAGGAAGGGAGAGAGATAGAGAGTTAGAAACATCGATGAGAAAGAAACATCGATCAGCTGCCTCCTGCACATCTCCCACTGGGGATGTGCCCGCAACCCAGGTACATGCCGTTGGCCGGAATCGAACCCGGGACCCTTCAGTCCGCAGGCTGACGCTCTATCCACTGAGCCAAACCGGTTTCGGCTCAATAAAAATATATTTTAAAAAATAAAATTAATAAACATATCCTCAGGTGAGCATTTCAAAAAATAAGAATGTTCTGAGTACTAAATGTTTCAGATTAAATCTGGTGTTGGTAGCTGTGATAGAAACAGTAGATGAAGAAAGACTTAATTTTGGAGTGGACTAGGTGTGAATTTCTGAAGGTAGTGGTTCCCTGAAAGGACATTCGTCACTGGTATTATTTAAGACTAGGTAGGAATAGATGACCAATAATATTGGAGTACTTAAATAAGATATCAGTTAAGGATGTTGTGGCTGTGCAAGTAATGGAATGCTGTACTAGCAGTGGAATGCTGTACTAATAGTGACTTAAAAAAGCACTGTGGATTGTTCTGTAAACATGAAATCTGGAGGAAAGTGGCCCCTGGGAGATATGGTAGCTCAATGATCAATGTTGGTAAGCACTCAGGCAGTGGCACTGCTCATGGTCACAAAATGGATTCTGTAGTGTGGAGTGATGTAGAGAAGTATAGGAAAATTACAGTTGTAAACAGCCAAAGATAACTTCAGAGAAAGCAGTTTGAAGGAGGTTAAAACTGTATTCTCTTGGAGTGAGAGAGGGGAAGAGTTCTCTAGGAAGCTTAAGAGAATGGTGGAAAAGAACTTAAAAAACAATAACAAATGTTTTTGCCCTAGCTGGTTTGGCTCAGTGGATAGAGCATTGGCCTGCAGACTGAAGAGTCCCAGGTTTGATTCTGGTCAAGGGCAAATGCCCAGGTTGTGGGCTCAATTCCCAGTAGGGGGTATGCAGGAGGCAGCCAGTCAGTGATTCCCTCTCATCAGTAATATTTCTTTCTTTCTCTCTCCCTCTCCCTTCCTCTCTGAAATCAATAAAAACACATAAAAAATCCATATATATAAAAAGCCAGCAACTGGAACCCTGTAACAACCAGAACGCTGGTTGCTATGACGCCCACTGTGGCCAGTGAGTGGGCCAGCGAACCAGCCCAATCTGGGGGTGGGGCTTGCTGGCCAACCTCCCGCAGCCCCTCCCCCCAGCCGGCCCCACCCCTGATTGCCCTGCCCCTCATGGGCCCCCACCACCCCACTTGGCCCTTGGCCCCTCCCTGCAGCCAGCTCTGTCCCCGATCAGCCCCTCCACTCTGATCAGGGGCAGGGCCAGCTGGCTGGTCGGCCCACAGCCCCTCCCCACGGCCGGCCCCCCCACCCCCCAATTGCCCCCACACACACCAATCGGGTGTGGGGCTGGCCGGCCAACCTCCCACCATCTCCTCTTCCCGACAGGCCCAGCCCCAATTCACCAATGGGGCCAAGCCAGCCGGACCCCACTCATGCACAAATTCGTGCACTGGGCCTCTAGTAAAATAATAAAAAAACCATTTTTGCCCCTGGCCTGTGTGTACAGTGGTTAGAGCGTTGCCCTGAGCACCAAAGGGTCACAGGTTTAATTACCGGTAAAGGGCAAGTACTTGGGTTGCAGATCCCACCTGCCTTGGGGTGTGTGTGTGTGAGGCAACCAATCAATGTGTCTCTCATATTGATGTTTCTTTCTCTCCCCTTCCCCCACGCGCCCCCCCCCCCCCCCCAACCCTCCTACTCTGTCTAAAAAGCAATGGAAAAAATATCCTCATGTGAGGGGAAAAAAACCCACCTTTTTTGTGAATAATATATAGCTATTATAATAAAAAGAAATCCCAGTTTCTAACATTTTAGTGTTGCACTGAAGAGGTCAATTGTAGTACCCCTCGCCCCCCAACCCCTTCCCCACACACATACTCCCTGTTTGTAAAGAAGAAAAACCAGTCTCTTTCCTAATTCTTCATGTTTTATACTAGCAAGTGTCTTCTCTCTTCTATCCCCTCTGATTTTGTTAACCTACCCTACGGTTTTCAGTTTAGCGAAATGAAAATCCAGACAGAAATATGCCCTCTTTTTCATTAGAATTTTAGAGTTACTCTTGCTTAACTATTAGTTTTTTAGAATACTTTTAGTTTGTCTTTATTTATTAAATATTTAATGAACTATAAGACTGAATGGGACTCATCCTTTTTTGTAAAAAATAAATTTTTATTGATTTCAGAGAGGAAGGGGGAGAGATAGAAACATCAATGATGAGAGAATCATTGATTAGCTGCCTCCTGCACGTCCCCTACTGGGGTGGGGAAGAAGGACTCTGTTCCTTTTAAAAATATGTATCAATTTTTAGAAAGAGAAGAAGGAAGAGGGAGAGAGAAAATATCAATGTGAAAGTGAAACAAATCAGCCACCTCCCACACTTCACCTCCCCACTGGGGATCAAGCCCACAACCCTGGCATGTGCCCCTACTGGCACCCTTTCTGTGCACAGGATGATACCTAACCAGCTGAGCCCCACTGGCCAGGGCTCTGATTCTTTTGTAATGAGAATTTATGTACAAAAAATATAGTGAGGTATTAATGTTACCTGTTTAATTACAGGTTCCCAGTGCCTGGGGAAGTTTACAGTTACTGAAAGGCAGTTTTTCTTTTTTTTGTTTTATCTCCCCTTGATTCTCCAAAAATTTTGGGAGGTTATCTGACAGTTCCACTGGCCCCTTATTCCCTTTTCTACTCTCTCCTCCCAGGTCAGGTAAATTTATATCCTGGTTAGTTATCTACCACATATTGCAAGAAAAGATGAGCTGGTCAATCAGAGTCCTGTTCTTGGGAGTGTAACCTAGAAAAAAACAAAGAATATCTATTTATATAGGAAATAAACTTAAAGGTAGGTCACAGTGAGAAGCCATGATGTAAGCCAAAATCTTGCATATGAGGAACCAGAAACTGAGACCCAGCATTAGAGTAATTAATAGGAAAGCTCTAGCGCCAGTCCGTTGGTTTATGTCTTACAGGAACCCCCTGCATCTGAGGGAGCCTGTATTCCATGTCCGTCCCCCAAAGAGCTGAACACTTTCTGATTTTTCTCTGTGTGCATATATTATTTTGTAAACACAGAATTATATTTCACCCACTCTACTGAATCCTGTTTTATTCAGTTACTATTACATGACATAGAATACCTTTTCAGCACATACATTATGAATTTTAATAGCTGCAGGATATTATGATTCATTTAACCAATTCTCAACTTTTCAATATAAACTATATTATTATATACTATAGATAACATGCTGTACATTATATTTCTAGGACTTATTTATAACTGGGAAGTTTGTAGCTTTTGACCCCCATTACAAACCATTTTGTCCAACCCCCATCCCTGCCTGACAAACCACCAATCAGTTTTCTATATTTGTGAGTTCCGAGTTTTATTTTGTTTTTAAGATTTCACATATAAGTGAGGCCATACAGTATTTGTCTGGCTTATTTCAGTTAGCATAATGCCCTCAAGGTCCATTCATGTCCCAATAGAACGATGAATAATACTCCAGTGCATGCACACAGCACATTTTCTTTTATCCATTTACTAGAGGCCCGAAGAGATTCGTGCATTAGGCCTTCCCTTCCCCTGGCTGCCGGCACCGGTTTTAACCCAGCACCCAGGACCCAGGCCTTCGCTCCGGCCAGAGTTGCCTTCAGTCTTTGCTGCTTTGGCCAGAGCTGCCTTCAGTCTTCACTCTGCTGCTTTCTGCCTATGTATGCAAATTAACTGCCATCTTTGTTGGGTTAATTTGCATACTGTCATGATTGGCTGGTGAGTGTAGCGGAGGGATGGTCAATTTACATAGGTAAGATTTGTCAACGGACATGTCTTGACTATTGTAAATCAATGAACATAGTGATACAGGTATATTTTTCAAGATAACCGTTTTCATTTCCTTCAGATAAATACCCAGGTAGTTCTTTTATTAATTTTTTTAAAGAATGTTTTTATTGATTTGCTTAGAGAGAGAGGGAGAGAGAAACATTGATTGACTGCCTCCTGCATACCCTCTACTGGGGATTGAGACTGCAACCCTGGCATGTGCCTTGACTGGGAATCGAACTGGTGACCTCTTGGTGCATGGGGTGACACTCAACTGAGCCACACCAACAAGGGCATCCTTTTTTAATTTAAGGCACCTTCATACTGTTTTCTATAATGGTTGCATCAATTTACATTCCTACCAACAGTGCACAAAGGTTTCCTTTTTTCCACATCTTTGCCAACATGTTGTCTTTTTTGTTGATAGCCATTCTAACAGGTATGAGGTGGCATCTCATTGTGGCTTTGATGTGCATTTCCTAATGATAGTGCTGTTGAGCACCTTTTCATGTACTGTTGGCCATGTGTATTTCTTGCTTGGAAAAATAACTACTGGTATCCTCTGCCCACTTTTAAAAATATATACTTTCACTGGTTTCAGAGAGGAAGGGAGAGGGAGAGATTGAAACATGAGTGATGAAAGAATCATTGATTGGCTACCTCCTGCACATGCCCCACAGGGGGATTGAGCTCACAACCTGGGCATGTGCCCTGACTGGGAATTGAACCGTGACCTTCTGGTTCACAGGTCCACCTCTGAGCCACACGTTCTCTTTCCATTTTTTAATGATTGTTTGGGTTTTTGCTATGGAATTGTATTCATCCTTTTAAATTCCTCCATGAGGTAGGCATTATCTTTATCCCTCTTTGTAAATGTCACACAGCCAGCAGGTGGCAGAACCCATAACTGAACCCAGGAAGCTCCATTTCAGTAAAATCCCTTGGCATTTATTGGTAAGGAACTGAATGGTAGTGTGGTCAGAGAGCAAAGTTGATATCCAGTGCAGGTTACTTAGGGGCCTGTTGGAAGGTATAATTGTGGCATTTAAAAGGACTCTCAAGCAAAACTGTAGAGAGCACTGCATTGAACCAGGAAATTACATTTTGAAGGTGAAATTCAATTTTCATTATTTACATTTTGTGCAAAATGTGTCAATATCTTTAAAAATAAAAAATGTTTTAAAATCTCCAGCTAGAGTCACTGTAGAGTGGAACAGTGACAAAAGAAATTAATTCTTAAAAGATAATGTCAAATTTACAGAATAGATGTAAGACTTAGTACAAAGAATTCCTGAGCTCCTTCACCCAGTTTCTCCATTTGCTTTATCATTACCTCACCTTTTACCCACACCTCCCCAACCCCCCATACATCCATCTTTTCCTATATAATACTTTTTCCTACATTTTCTAAAAGTTGCAGACATGGTACCCCTGCACCCTTAAACATTTCAGTGTTTTTATGCCTTAAAAACACAGACATTCTTTATATAGCACAATTATCAGAATCAGGAAATTAATACTAAATAAGATCCTATATAATAAAAGTCTAATATGCAAATCGAACAGCGGAATTATCTGTCGCTATGATGCACACTGATCACCAGGGAGCAGATGCTCAACACAGGAGCTGCCCCCGGTGGTTAGTGCGCTCCCACAGGGGGAGCACTGCCCAGCCAGAAGCCCTGAGCCAGACTCACAGCTGGCGAGCATAGCGGTGGTGGCAGGAGCCTCTCCTGCCTCTGCGGCAGTGCTAAGGATGTCCGACTGACAGCTTAGGTCAGCTCCCCAGAGGGAACGGGCCTAAGCGGTCAGTCGGCCATCTCCCGAGTGCTCCTGGACTGCAAGAGGGCACAGGCCAGGCTGAGGGACCCTCCCCTCCCCCCGCACAAATTTCATGCACCCGGCCTCTAGTCTGTAAATAATAGTATATCAAATTTTACCAACTGACCCAATAATACTAATGTATATAATTTAGAAGTTATTTTTGTGGTTCAGGCTTTCTATATAGGACCATCCATTGCATTTAGCTTTTGGGTTTCTAGGCTCCTTTAATCCAGAGTGGTATTTCTGTCTTTGCCTTCCCTTTTGGGAAGAGTACATTTTAATGACTGTTACTCAATTTGGTTTTGTTGAATGTACCCTCATGATTGATTCAGGTCCTATGTTTTTGACAGGAGTGCTAGAAAAGTGGTGGTGTGTCCTATGTGCATTCTATCAGGAGTTACCTAATGTTGGTGGGTCCCATTATTGGTGGTAGTTGTTATTAGTAACTTTGGTCACTTGGTTTAAGGTGGTGTCTGTCAGATCTCTCCACTGTGGAGTTACTGTTTTTCTTACCTGATGGGGAGACAGACACTATGTAAATGTGCTGTTTCTCGTAAAAATTTCATCAATTATTATTTTAATTGATATTTGATTTTTTGCCAGAGTCAATTATTACATCATAGTTGCTAGTTATTATCAAATTCCATTATTCATTTTACATTTATAAGTTGGCTTACATAGTGTTTATTTGTAGATTTTAAGTGTTTGATTAAAAACTATTTTTAGTATATGAGAAGAATATAATTTTATAAAAGATTTTTGTTGGAAATTTTTTCAAGTGGATTATAACAATATTCACAAAGTGAAATCATTTTTTAAAGCTTTTGGTATCATTTTTTCATTTTACTTTTATTTAAAAATTTCAAACTTACAGTTAGATTCACCAGCTAACATTTCACTGAGTTAGCTTTTTTTCTTTTTTGCTGAATCCTTCGAAACTTAGTTGGCAGTGTGATGATACTTGATCCAAAAATACATTTTTGGCGTGCATTCCTTTGACTAGGGACCTTCTCCCAAAGACCACAACAGCATACTCACATTTAATAAAATTAATACTAATTCTCTAGTGACATGTAACCAGTCCATATTCAAATACCCTTACTCCACAATGACTTTTGTTTTTTTGAGAGAGAGAGAGAGAGAGAAACATCGATTTGTCACTCCTGTTACAGATGCATTCATTGGATGCTTCTTGTATGTGCCCTGATTGGAGATGGAACCTACAACTTTGGCATTTTGCCCAGCAACTGAGCTACCAGCCAGGGCCCACAATAACTTTTATAGATGTTGTTCCACACCTCTATTTAGGTTCATACATTGTGATTGGTTGTTAGAGGATTAGTTTTTAAGCTGGTTGAAGCCAATCCATTTATCCTAGTAATAGGGAAAAAATGGTAAAATGATTTAAATTTCAAGCTGTAAGTATATTAGGTGAAATAATAAAGGGGAAAAAGAAAGTTTATTGGAATAATATGGTTCCAGTCCAGGCTGTACTCAAGGTCTGGACAAGCCACTTAACCTCTCTGAGCCGAAGCTTCTTCATTGGCAAGTTTGTCACTTATTCTGTAGAGTTATGATGAGATTCAAATGAGTTAAAGCATATGAGTTCCTGGCACAAGTAGATTTCAACAACTGGTAATTTTTGGTTGGGTTTTTTTTTTCATGTTGGATTTTGATAGCTTTATTGAGGTATAGTTGATATACCATACAATTCACCCATTTAAAGTATATAGTTTAGTGCTTTTTAGTATAGTATTTACAGATTAGTGCAACCATCACCACACCCAATTTGAGAGCATTTTCATTACCTCAAAAAGAGCCCTTACCCTTTTGCGGTCATGCTACCTCCCCATCTTCTCCTTATCCCCATTTATCCCAGCTGTAAGCAGCCACTAATCTATTTTCTATAGCTATAGGTACCCCTTTTCTAAGTTTTCATAATGAATGAAATCATACAGTATGTGGTCTTCTGTGACTGGCTTTCACTTAGCATAATTTTTTCAAGGCTCATCCATGTTGCAGCAAGTATCAGTACTTCATTCCTTTTTATAGTTGGATAATAATATTTCACTATATGGATATATTATTTTATTTACCTATTGATAGACATTTAGATTATTTCCACCTTTGGCTGTTATGAATAATACTGCTATGAACATTGGTGTGCAAGCTTTTGTGTGGTCATATGTTTTGATTCTCTTTGGGTATATACTCAGATTGGATATTGCTGGGTCATATGGTAACTATGTTTGATCTTTGGAGAAACTACTTGATTGTTTACCAAAAAGGCTGCGCTATTTTCTGTTCCTACTGTTCCTTTATGAGGGCTCTAGTTTCTCCACATCCTTGCCAACACTTAACTGACTCTTTGGGTCTAACCATTTACGTAGTGTGGAGTAGTATCTCAATGTCGTCTTATTTTGCGTTTTCCTGATGACTAATATGTTAAGCATCCTTTCATTTACTTACTGGCCATTTGTATATCTTTCTTGAAGAATTATCCAGATCCTTTGTCCATTTTAAAATGGGGATGTCTTTTTATTTTTGAATTATAAGCATTCTTTAAATATTCTAGATAAGTCTCTCATAAGATAAATGATTTGCAAATATTTTCTCCCATTCTGTGGGTCGTCTTTTCATTTTCTTGATGGTATCTTTTGAAGAACAAATATTTTAAATTTCTTTTCTTTAGAGTCATTATCTTTACTTCTTTAGTATTTATTATTGCTTACCTATTTTATGTATTTCTATAATGTTTTTGTTTTGTACTTTACTATTACTGTTGTTATCAATAACCATAGCTCTGTAGGATGTTTTGTGGCACTTGAGAAAAATGTGTATTCCTCTACTGTTAGATGGGATGTTCGGTATATATAGCTGTCTGCTTGTTCTAAAGCAGAAAGTTTCAACCCATGTCACACCGGTGTGCCACAAGAATTTTTAAACATGCAGTACCTGACTAGTCAGGGGAGCATTGACCTCTTTTCCCTTAGATTGTCAAATAAAACAATGATTACAGCCAACACAATCATAGCGGTCTGGTGTGAATGACCTGTCTTGGACCATACATAATAGGTCATATAATAGAGTTGCATCTTATTGGTTATGTCGCATAATAAGGTTACATCTGATCGGGGTTTTTTTTTGGTTAATCCTCACCCGAGGATATTTTTTCATGGATTTTTAGGGAGAGTGGAAGTGATAGGAAAGACAGAGGGAAACATCGATGTGAGAGAAACACCTCGACTGGTTTCCTCTTGCAGGAGCCCTGACCAGGGCCCAGGCAGGGAGGAACCTGCAGCCTAAGTATGTGTTCCTTTGACTGGAATCGAACCTGGGACCCTTTGGTCCACAGGCCAACACTCTATCATTGAGCCAAACTAGCTAAGGCTGATTGGTTAATTCTTGGTACCAGAAATCCTTACATGCAAGTATAGGCACCTGATTTTTTAAAAATCACTTTGGAGCAAAAAGTTAATAACTTATTATTTTTTTGGTGTGCTTTAGAATTTTAATAATTAGTTTATGTCATGAGATGAAAAAGGTTGAAAATGGCAGTTCTATAGTATGGTTAAATTTATCACTTTCTTTTGATTTTTTTTTCTCAACAATCTAGCCATTGCTAATAGTAGGGTATTAACCCTTTGAGGTCGTATTAAATTTGGACATGGATGTTGTACTGGTCGGAATTAATTTCCATTGAAAGAGCAGTGATACATAACATGCAAGATTATGAAGGATAAACAAGATTTATTAATTCTTTTTTGGAACTACGTCACTACTAGTAGAATCACTGTACAAACGTTATCACTTTCTACGTCAGAGTCAGTATTCAAGGTGCCAAAATAAAACTCTTCATTGTTACTTTCAGATTCGCAGTACACTTCTTTCGGTAACTTTCTTTTTGCCATTTTGGAGTATTATTTTGAAATATCTTAACAAGCGAGAATGCCTAATTACAGTTAAACGTAATTTGTAAAGCTTTATTTGAAATTCTGCGCAGTATCTCCGAAGCTTGTCGATTTCTTCACTCTCAAAAGGCGACTGACTCGCCACGGTGTTTTACATGGCGAGTGTGGAACGACCGCGTTTGTTTATATTGAGTTTCGATATCTCCCATTTGTCGGGGCAATGTTTTGGTTCGTGACAAGGTCACTTAGACACTTAAGAGCTTTCAGAGAAATTATGAACTGATACATGAATGAATAGAGTTAAGATTCGTACAGTTCCTTGCTGTGGTGGCTGAGAGCAGACATACGACTGGAACGGTAAAAAAGCTTTGGTGGCCGAGAGTATACAAAAGAACGCAAAGGGTTAAGGTCTCTACTATTATTATGTTGTCTATTCCTCCCATAGGATCTATTACATTTTTTCTTTTGTTGCTCATGCTTTTGGTCTCATGTCTAAGAATTCTTTGCCAAAACAAGGTCATAAAGATTTATCCTCATGCTTTCTTTTTAGAATTTTGTAGTATACTCTAGTGGCCTAGTGCATGAATTCGTGCACCTTGAAAGGAACTGTGGTCCACAAGGCTACGGTGGGCACAGGGGCGAGTTTCAGCCCATCCTCCACACCCCTGCCCCGCCCCTCCTGTGGCAGCTTCCGTTCCCCTCTCTGCTGGCAACCTCGCTCCCACCGCCACTGCTCTAATGCGCTGACAGCTTTGGCCCTGCTCACACCCGCTAATGGCGCAGAGCGATTAGGGCTGGCGCCAGCAGCAGGTGTGAGCGGGACCAGCGCCATCAGCAGGTATGAGTGGCGGCTGCCAGCCCCACTTGCTCCTCTGGAGCAGGGGGAGGTGGAGAAGTCCTGAGGGACGATCAACACTGGCAGTGGGTGCAAGCGGTGGCTTTGGTGCCAGCAATGGGTAAGAGTAGGGCCAGCACCAGCAGCGAGTGTGAGCGCCGGGCGGGACCGCAGCGTGCAGGAGCAAAGAATTTTCAGAGGCTTGCTCCTGCAGTGCCCCGCCTCACCTGCTCACCTGCTCCACCATCCCGCCACAGCCAACACCCACCATCTTTCCTGTGTGCCCCCTGGTGGTCAGTGCATGTCATAGTGACCGGTTCAGTGTTTCTGCTGTTTGGTCTATTTGCATATTAGGGTTTTATATCTATCTATATAAAAGCCTAAGTGATCGTCACAACCGAAACAACCAAATGGGCTACGTGGGGCAACCAGGCCAGTAGGGGGGTAGTTAGGGGCGACCAAACGACTGAGCAGCAGGGTGTGTGGGGCGACCAGGCCGGCAGGGGGGGCAGTTGGGTGCAACCAGGCCGGCAGGGGGGGCAGTTGGGGGTGATCAGGCTGGTGGGGGGGGCAGTTAGGGACGATCAGGCTGGCAGGCAGAGGCGGTTAGGGGTGATCAGGATGGCAGGGGGTGCAGTTAGGGGCGATCAGGCAGGCAGGCAGGTGAGTGGTTAGGAGCCAGCAGTCCAGGATTGTGAGTCGGACATCCCCAAGAGGTCCCGGATTGGAGAGGGTGCAGGCTGGGCTAAGGGCACCCCCACCCCCGTGCACGAATTTCGGGCACTGAGCCACTAGTATCTATATAGGGAGGGTCCCTAGGTCTGGCGGCGAGCAGGGCCAATCAGGGCCTTCCGGCCGCCAACTGGGATCTTCCTTCCGGCTGCTGGCTGGGGCCTTCCTTCCCTGGCTGCTGGCTTCTGGCTGCCAGCCTGGGCCTTTCTTCGTTCTGTGCTGCCCCCTGGTGGTCAGTGCACATCATAGCAAGTGATCGAACTCCCAAGAGGAGACTTTGCATATTAGGCTTTTATATATATAGAGTCCCGGTGCACAAAAATTTGTGCACTCGGGGGGGGGGGTGTCACTCAGCCCGGCCTGTGCCCTCTCTTAGTCTGGGACCCCTCGGGAAATTATGACCTGCTGGCTTAGGCCTGCTCCCGGGTGGCAGAGGGCAGGCCCAATCCCTAGGTGCAGCCCCTGGTCGGGCTCAGAGCAGGGCTGATTGGGGAGTTGGGGCGCCAACAGCTGTCGCACACAGAGCAGGGCGGATCGGGAGGTTGTGATGCCCCCCTCAGTCACGCTCAGGGTAGGGCTGATTGGGTTGGGGCACCACCCCCTGTCACATTCAAGGCAGGGTCGATGGGGAGGTTGCGGCACCACCACCTGTCACGCACAGAGCAGGGCCAATCGGGGTTGGGGCGCTGCCCCCTGTCACACACAGAGCAGGGCCAATCAGGGGGCTGGGGCGCTGCCCCCTGTCATGCACAGAGCAGGGCTCATCAGGGGTTTTGGGGCTCCGTGCCCTGTCACACACAGTGCAGGGCCCATCGGGGTTGGGGAGCTCCCCCCTGTCATGCACAGAGCAGGGCGGATCAGGGGGTTGGGGCGCTGCCCTCTATCACCCACAGAGCGGGGCCGATCAGGGGGTTGGGGCGCTGACACTGTCACACTCAGGGCAGGGCCGATGGGGAGGTTATGGCTCTACCCCATCACACACAGAGCAGGGCCAGTGGAGGGGGGCCGGGGTTGGGGCGCCGCACCCTGTCACACACAGAGCCGCAGGGTGATCAGGGGGTTGGGGAGCTCCCCCTATCAGGCACAGAGCAGGGCCGATCAGGGGGTTGGGGCGCCTTCCCCTGTCAGGAACAGAGCAGGGCGGATAGGGAGGTTGTGGCCCTGCCCCCGGTCACACACAGAGCTGCAGGGCGATCAGGGGGTTAGGGCGCTGCCCGCTGTCATGCTGATCCCGGTGCCGGGAGGCCTCGCGGCTCCGCTGATCCCGGTGCTGGGAGGCATATTACCCTTTTACTATATAGGATAGAGGCCTGGTGCATGGGTGGGGGCTGGCTGGTTTGCCCTGAAGGGTTTCCTGGATCAGGGTGGGGGTCCCCACTGGGGTGCCTGGCCAGCCTGGGTGAGGGGATGATGGCTGTTTGCAGCTGGTCACACACCCTTCAGGGTGGGGGTCCCCACTGGGGTTGCCTGGCCAGTCTGGGTGAGGGGCTGAGGGCTGTTTTCAGGCTGGCGGCTGACTGAAGCTCCCAACTGCTCCTTTTTTTCTTTTTTTCTTTTTTTTATTCTGGTCCAGCTTTAGCTCTGGCTCCAGCTCTGAGGCCTCTGCTGCTGAAAGCAGGTATCTGGTTTGTTTGGGTTCCTATAATTGAAACACTGTATCAACTCCAGCTCTGAGATCCTGGCCGGCTGAAAGCAGGTTTCTGGGGTTTTGTTAGCTTCTATATTTGTGAGAATGTTTCAAACTGCAAGCTCAGAGGCCGGCAAGGCAGGCGGGGAACGTTGGTTTCCTCCGTCAGTGAAGCAAGCAAGCCTCATGTTCAGCTTCAAGCTGCCTGGCTACCGGCCACCATCTTGGCTGGCAGTTAATTTGCATATCGCCCTGATTAGCCAATGGGAAGTGTAGCAGTCGTACGCTAATTACCATGTTTCTCTTTTATTAGATAGGATAGTATAATTATCTAGTATTTAGGTCTTTGATCCAGTTTGCCTTAATTTTTGTGTGTCATGTCAGTAAAGGTTCAGTCAAGTTCATTCTTTTTCACGAGGCTATCCAGTTGTCCCAGTACCATTTGTTTAAGACTATTTTCCCATCGAATGATCTTGGCATTCTTTTCGAAAATCAGTTGACCATGTATATAATTATGTTTCAATGATCTATGTGTCAGTTCTTGTGCCAGTACTACACTGTCTTGATTAGTGATGCTTTGTAGTGAGTTTAGAAATCCTGGAACTTTGAGTCTTCCTTTGCTCTTTTTCAGGATTGTATTGAATTTGTAGATTTCTCTTTGGGGTATTAGCATTTTAAAAACATTAACCCTTTGTGGTCGTTTGTCTACTCTCAGCCACCAAAGCTTTTTTTTTAAAAAATATATTGACTTTTTACAGAGAGGAAGGGAGAGAGTTAGAAATATCAATGAGAGAGAAACATCTATTAGCTGCCTCCTGCACACCTCCTACTGGGGATGTGCCCGCAACCCAGGCACATGCCCCCAACTGGAATCGAACCCGGGACCCTTCAGTCCGCAGGCCAATGCTCTATCCACTGGGCCAAACCAGTTTCGGCCCACCAAAGCTTTTTAACCGTTACGGTCGTATGTCTGCTCTCAGCCACCACAGCAAGGAACTGTACGAATTTTAACTCTATTCATTCATGTATCAGTTCATAATTTCTCTGAAAGCTCTTAAGTGTCTAAGTGACCTTGTCACGAACCAAAACATTGCCCCGACAAATGGGAGATATCGAAACTCAATATAAACAAACGCGGTCGTTCCACACTCGCCATGTAAAACACCGTGGCGAGTCAGTCGCCTTTTGAGAGTGAAGAAATCGACAAGCTTCGGAGATACTGCGCAGAATTTCAAATAAAGCTTTACAAATTACGTTTAACTGTAATTAGGCATTCTCGCTTGTTAAGATATTTCAAAATAATACTCCAAAATGGCAAAAAGAAAGTTACCGAAAGAAGTGTACTGCGAATCTGAAAGTAACAATGAAGAGTTTTATTTTGGCACCTTGAATACTGACTCTGACGTAGAAAGTGATAACGTTTGTACAGTGATTCTACTAGTAGTGACGTAGTTCCAAAAAAGAATTAATAAATCTTGTTTATCCTTCATAATCTTGCATGTTATGTATCACTGCTCTTTCAATGGAAATTAATTCCGACCAGTACAACATCCATGTCCAAATTTAATACGACCGCAAAGGATTAAGTCTTCTAATCCTTCATTATGGGATGTTTTCCCATTTATGTCGACTTTCTTTCAACAATGTTATGTAGTTTTCGGAGTCTTTCTGGTGCTTATGTTAAATTTATTGTGAATTTTTAAAAATTTTTGTTACTATTGTGAATGGAATTGTAGTTTTTCATTTTCAGATTGTTCATTGACAAATTGTTTTTTAAATCAATTTTTTGACCTTTAATACAATAAAGTGCATTCTGTTTATATACATAGGTTGAATTTTAACAAGTACATGCATCCTTGTAACTATCACCACTTCAGTTAATATATAGAACATGTTTATCATCTTCAACTTTTTCCTTGTGCCCCTTGGCAGTTGATCCTCACTCCTACTCTGGTTTCAAGCAATCACTGATCTGCTGTCACTATAGATTACTTGCCTTTTCTAGAATTTCATATAAATAGTCTTATAGTTTGTGTTCTTTGTATCTCCCTTTTAGTCAGCATACATGCTCCCTAGTGGGGATGGAGCCCACAACCCCGTCAGCAGCTGGCAACCTTTTGGCACACAGGACAGTGCCCAACCAACTGAGCCATACCTGCCAGGGCAGTCAGCATAATGATTTTAAGATGCAGCGTGTTATGTGTATCAGTGGTTGTTTAAATTGCTAAATAGTATTCCATTGTAAGGCTATTCTACAGTCTATCCATTGATAGACATTTCAGTTCTTTCCAGGCTTTGACAGTCCTATCTAATAAAAGAGAAACATGGTAATTAGCGTACGACCGCTACCCTTCCCATTGGCTAATCAGGGCGATATGCAAATTAACTGCCAGCCAAGATGGTGGCCGGCAGCCAGGCAGCTTGAAGCTGAACATGAGGCTTGCTTGCTTCACTGACGGAGGAAACCAATGTTCCCTGCCTGCCTTGCCAGCCTCTGAGCTTGCAGTTTGAAACATTCTCACAAAAATAGAAGCTAAACAAAACCCCAGAAACCTGCTTTCAGCCGGCCAGGATCTCAGAGCTGGAGTTATACATTGTTTCGATTATAGAACCCAAACAAACCAGATTCCGGCTTTCAGCAGCAGAGGCCTCAGAGCTGGAGCCAGAGCTAAAGCTGGCCCAGAATAAAAAAAGAAAAAAAAGAAAAAAAGGAGCAGTTGGGAGCTTCAGTCACCCGCCAGCCTGAAAACAGCCCTCAGCCCCTCACCCAGACTGGCCAGGCAACCCCAGTGGGGACACCCACTCTGAAGGGTGTGTGAACAGCCGCAAACAGCCATCATCCCCTCATCCAGCCTGGCCAGGCACCCCAGTGGGGTCCCCCACCCTGAAGGGTGTGTGACCAGCTGCAAACAGCCCTCAGCCTCTCACCCAGGCTGGCCAGGCACCCCAGTGGGGACCCCATCCTGATCCAGGACACCCTTCAGGGCAAACCAACCAGCCCCCACCGATGCACCAGGCCTCTATCCTATATAGTAAAAGGGTAATATGCCTCCCAGCACCAGGATCAGCGGAGCCGCGAGTCCTCCCGGCACAGGGATCAGCGTGACAGGGGGTAGCGCCCAAACCCCCTGATTGCCCTGCGGCTCTGTGTGTGACAGGGTAGAGCCATAACCTCCCCATCGGCCCTGCCCTGAGTGTGAGAGTGGCGGCGCCCCAACTCCCTGATCGGCCCTACTCTGTGAGTGACAGGGGGGAGCTCCCCAACCCCCCTGATCGGCCCTGCTTTGTGCGTGACAGGGGGGAACTCCCCAACCCCCTGATCAACCCTGCTCTGTGCGTGACAGGGTACGGAGCCCCAACTCCCCTGATGGGCCCTGCTCTGTGTGTGACGGGGTGGGGCCGCAACCTCCCCATCGACCCTGCCCTGAGTGTGACGGGGGTGGTGCCCCAACCCAATCGGCCCTACCCTGAGCGTGACTGAGGATGGCATCACAACCCCCCAATCCGCCCTGCTCTGTGCATGACGGGGCGGCGCCCCAACTCCCCAATCGGCCCTGCTCTGAGCCCGACCAGGGGCTGCACCTAGGGATTGGGCCTGCCCTCTGCCACCTGGGAGCAGGCCTAAGCCAGCAGGTCGTTATCTCCCGAGCGGTCTCAGACTGTGAGAGGGCACAGGCCGGGCTGAGGCATCCCCTCCCCCTCCCCTCACGGCAGAAATTTTTGTGCACCGGGCCTCTAGTCCTATATAATAAACGGCCAATATGCAAATTGAACATCAGAATAACCGGTCGCTATGATGCACACTGACCACCGGGGGGCAGATGGTCAACGCGGGAGTTGCCCCCTGGTGGTCAGAGTGCTCCCACGGGGGCGGAGTGATGCTCAGCCAGAAGCCGGGCTCACGGCTGGTGAGCACAGTTGCGGTGGCAGGAGCCTCTCCTGCCTACATGGCAGCTCTAAGGATGTCCAACTGACGGCGTAGGCCCACTGAGGGCTCCTGGACTGCAAGAGAGCACAGGCCAGGCTGAGGGCCCCCCCCCCCCCCCCGCGAGTGCACCAATTTTGTGTACTGGGCCTGTAGTTTTGAGTAAAAGCAGCGAGTATATTAACATATAAGTCTTTGTGTGGACATATGTTTTCAATTCTCTTAATGCCTAGCAATGTAATTAATGGGTCATATGTAAGTGTCTGTTTAACTTTATAAGAAACAAGCAAGTTGTTTTACAAATTGCTTTTTTTTTTTTAAATATATATTTTATTGATTTTTTACAGAGAGGAAGGGAGAGGGATAGAGAGTTAGAAACATCGATCAGCTGCCTCCTGCACACTCCTGGGGATGTGCCCGCAACCAAGGTACATGCCCTTGACCGGAATCGAACCTGGGACCCTTGAGTCCGCAGGCTGACGCTCTATCCACTGAGCCAAACCAGTCAGGGCTGCTTTTTTTTAATTGATGTGTAATTTGTATATACAAATCCTTCTTTCACACCCATTTTTAATATACGTTTTTATGACTTTTGCTATATAATCACTGCCACAGTCAAGTTATGTAACAGCTTCATCACCCAAGAAATTTTCCTTGTGTCTCTTTGTAAATCATCCCTTTCCTCTAGCCTTTTGCAGCCACTTATTTGTTTTCTATCCCAATAATTTTGGATATGCCATATAAATGGAATAATATAGCATGTAGCTTTTTAATCTGGCATCTTTAACTTTGCATGATATATTTGCAATTCATCCATTTTGTTGCTTGTATTAGCACTTCATTTCTTTTTATTGCCAAATTCCATTCCATTGTTGGGACAAACTAGTTTATTTATCCATTCACCTGTGGAAGAATGTTTGAGTTATTTCTAATTTTGACAATCATGAATAAATTTGCTTCCAGGTGTTTGTGTGAATACTTAGGATTGTTGAGTCATACGGTAAATGTGCATTTTGGAACACAGTGTTGTTATTTCTGTTATTCCGATAAGTAGTGGGAGTTTCAGTGCTTCTGCTTCCAGTGTTCGTTACTGTCAGTGGCTTTTTTTTATTTTCTAAAGCTATCTTAATAGGAGTGTACTGGTATCTCACTGTGATTTAAATTTACATTTACCTAATGACTGATACTGAAGTATCTTTTGCCCATCTCTAAAATTGGGTTTTCTTAATATTGCAATTTTTGAATTCTTCATGTATTTGCAGTAAGTTCTTTATCTGGTATATACTTAGCAAATATTTTCTCCCAGTCTCTTTATTCTCTTAACAGTGTCTCTTGAAGAGCAGAAATTTTTAAATTTCAAAAGTCCAATTTATCTAGTTTTCCCTTTTTGGATCATGTTATTAAAGCTTTGCTTAATCTAAGATTGGAAAGGTTTCATTTATGTTTTCTTCCATAAGTTTTACAGTTGCTTTTTAAATGTTTTTTTTTAATAGTGTGTAAGAAAAATTTTAATTGCTCTTCATTTAATCTTTAAAACATATTTGCATGGAACCATTTTATCTGGGATGATCTAGCACAGTGGTCTCAACCTTCTGCCCTTTTAAATACAGTTCCTCATGTTGTGACCCACCCATAAAATTATTTTCGTTGCTACTTCATAACTGTAATGTTGCTACTGTTATGAATCGTAATGTAAATATCTGATATGCAGGATGGTCTTAGGCGACCCCTGTGAAAGGGGTCAGAACCCACAGGTTGAGAACCCCTGGTCTGTTGGATTAACCCTTAGAAGTAAAGTTCTGACTTCTTTTTCCAGCTCAATTCTGAGGCAGAGAGAATCAGTCTCACTGGAAAAGACAAATCTCCTTTTTAGGTTGATGAAAGGGGATTTTCCTCACGTTGGTTGTGGTGGTGTTGCAGAAGTATAAACATTAATGTATTTTACACCAGTTTGCCCTAGGATTTCCAACTGGAGTTCTCTGAAAATAGAATATATTATTTAAATAGTTGGTGCAGGGTAATTTAAAAAGCAAACACAATCTTTTTTTGTTTATTTTATATTTGATTTTTCAAGTACTTAGTGGTTTACCTTGTAGATTAATGGGATAAGAAGTTAAGAGTGAACAATCATATGGAAATTAGTAAAAGTAAAATGAGAAATGGAATAAGATCAGTGGATGGGCCCTAGCTGAGTGGCTCAGTTGGTTGGAGCATAGTCTCAGACACCAAAACGTTGTGGGTTCGATTCCCAGTCAGGGCACATACCTAGGTTGCGTGTTCATTCCCCAGGTGCATATGCTAAGCAGCCAATTGATGTTTCGCTCTCACATCAATGTTTCCTTTTCTCTCTCACCCTCCTTTTTTTCTCCCTGAAAAATAATATTAATAAATCAATAAACATATCTTTGAGTAAAGATTAAAAAAAATCAATAGATGGTATCAATGTCAGTGTCCTAGTTGTAAATTGCAGTTTTGCAAAATGTATTACCATTGGGGAAAACTAAGCAAAGTTTATAAATATCTCTGTATTATTTCTTAGAACTGCTTATGAATCTTTAATTAATGAAGATTTCAGTGATGAAAGTGTTCATTAGGATAGTAAAACAGTTCATTAACTCAAAAGACTTCAGAGTTAGAAGCTAATTTGGTGGTCATCCCTCAGATGAGTGGTGAAGAAGAGAAATTTTGCATTAAATAACTTTCCCAAGGTTACTTGGCTAGTTAATGACAGAACTAGATGAAAGGAATAGTTCTTTTGACTGTCCAGGTTGTTTATGCTGCCTGTTGCAACCACGTGCATAGTAATACAAAACCAACTTCTGAAAGAGAAGCAGGCCAAGCAGTAAGAAGCAGAGGCATTGCTGCCTTGAGAGCAGTAGATGTGTAGAGTAGCAAGCCGTAGACTTACCTGGCCTCACAATGTCTCACCTGTACTTCATTGTGTGGTTGTGATTTTTTTTAAATGTGTAGATTGAACACTTCATTTAAAGCTGTTTAGATTAGAATCTGCCTGAATTATATCAAAAATTCTGTATAGCAGAGAAGAGGAACTAATGAGTCAATAATTTTGATGTAACATAGACAAATCATTATGATTATATGATTTTTTACTTTTTTATTTTGAAAGATTTCAAACCTACAGATAATTTGAAAGAAACCATTGAGCTACACCAGCTGGCCTGGAAAACTTTTAGATTTTATAATACTACCTAATAAAATCCTATGTACTAGTAATAAAAAACCTAATTTGCTAAGTGTCTGGTTGACCGGTCCGCCATTTAACAAATCAAAGCATAATATGCTAATGATATGCTAAAGCCATTCAACTGCTCGCTATGATATGCACTAACCACCAGGGGGCAGACAGTTGACCAGTTGCTATGATGTGCACTGACCACTAGGGGGCAGACGCTCCGACCAGTAAGTTAGCTTGCTGCTGGGGTCCAGCCTATTGGGACTGAGTGAGATGGACCGGACATGCCCGGGAGCCCTTGTGCAGTCCCTCCCTGGCTGGCCAACCTCACCCATCCCTCCCTTGCCCCAGTCATGCACCAGTGGGGTCCCTTGGCCTGGCTTGTGCCCTCTCGCAATTTGGGACTTCTCAGGGGATGTCGGAGATCCGGTTTCGGCCTAATTGCACAGGCTAGGCTGAGGGATCCCACTAGTGCAAGGATTAGTGCACTGGGCTTCTAGTAGCTTTATAATATCCAATATGAATTTCATGATAGCACCCAATAATCATAGTATCTAATATTTAGATCCCCTTCATCACAAAAATATCTCATTGTCATTGGTCAAGGATCTCATCAATACTTTGCACTTGGAAATAATTTAATTTCTTTTTATCTAGAAGTCTCCTTGACTTTCGGCTTTTTATAATGCTTTGAAGAGTCTGAGGCAGTTGTCATATAGAATATTTCATGTTTTGGATTGTTTTACTGTTTTCTTAAGATTAGATTCAAGTTAAACATCTTTAGTAAGACTGTTTCATACGTATTATTTGGTACTTACTGTTTCACATCGGAAGCTTCATAACTTAAAGTTTACTGATAAACTTATTCTCATCACTTGTTTAAGGAGATTTAAAAATCTATATACATAAAAGCCCAGCGACCGGAACAGCAGAATGACCAGAATGACTGGTGGCTATGACGCACACTGTGGCAGCCAACCAGCTAGATCCGGCCCCCCATTGGCCCCAACACTCAGATCAGGGGTGGGGCCAGCCGGCTGGACCCCATCGTGCACAAATTCATGCACTGAGCCTCTAGTGTATATATATAATCCCCCCCCCCCCCCTTACTGACCTCCGTCCAGCCCCCACACCAGGTAGGAAGTTTTTTTTTTAAATTTTATTTTATTGTTTAAAGTATTACAAATAGTGGTACATATGTCTCCTTTTTTCCCCCATTGACCTTCCCCCAGCCTCCCTTACCCCCCCCCGGCACATGCTCTCACCACCTGCCCCCCAGTGTCTTGTGTCCATTGATTATGCTTATATGCATGCATACAAGTTCTTTGGTTGATCTCGTACTTCCTCTCCCCTCCCCCTCCCCAGCCTTTCCACTGAAATTTGACTGTCTGTTCAATGCTTCTCTGCCTCTGTATCTATCTTTTTGTTCATTAGATTGTAATGGTCTTTACTATCCATAAATGAGTGAGATCATGGGTTTTTTTTCTCATTGAGTGGCTTATTTCACTTAGCATAATGCTCTCCAGTTCCATTCAAGCTACTGCAAATGGTAAGAATTCCTTCTTTTTTATACCATAGTTTTCTAATCCACTCATCTGCTGATGGGTATTTGGGATGTTTCCAAATCTTAGCTATTGTAAATTGTGCTGCTATGAGCATAGGGGTGCATATATCCTTTCTGATTGGTGTTTCTGTTTTCTTAGGATATATTCCTAGAAGTGATATTAACTGGATCAAATGGCAGTTCCATTTTTAAATTTTTGAGGAAACGCTATACTGTTTTCCACAATGGCTGCACCAGTCTGCATTCCCACCAACAGTGAAGGAGGGTTCCTTTTTCTCTGCATCCTCGCCAGTACTTGTAATTTGTTGATGTGTTAATGATAGCCATTCTGACAGGACAGCTTTACTACTTCTTTTCCATTCTGTGAGGTGTTACCTCATTGTTGTTTTGATTTGCATCTCTAGGGTGATTAGTGATTTTGAGCTTGTTTTCATATGTCTCTTGGCTTTCTGAATGTCCTCTTTTGAAAAGTGTCTATTTAGGTCCTTTGCCCATTTTTTTGATTGGATCGTTTATCTTCCTTTTGTTGAGTTGTATGAGTTCCCTGTAAATGTTGGAGATTAAACCCTTATCAGAGATAACATTGGCCAATATGTTCTCCCATGCATTGGGCTTTCTTGTTGTTTTGTTTATGGTTTTGGGGGTTTTTTTGCTGTGAAGAAGCTTTTTATTTTGATGTAGTCCCATTTGCTTATTTTCTCCTTAGTATCTCTTCCGCTAGGATCTGTGTCTGTAAAGATATTGCTACGACATATGTCTGCAATTTTGCTGACTATGGGGTCTTGTAGGATTTTTATGGTTTCCCGTTTTACATTCAAGTCCCTTAGCCATTTTGAGTTTGTTTTTGTGTATGGTGATCTAGTTTCATTTTTTTGCATGTACCTGACCAAATTTCCAAGCACCATTTATTAAAGAGACTGTTTTGACTCCATTGTATGCTCTTGCCTCCTTTGTCAAAGATTAATTGAGTATAGTGGCTTGGGTCAATTTCTGGGTTCTCTATTTTATTCCATTGGTCTATATGTCTGTTCTTATGCCAGTACCAGGCAGTTTTGAGAACAGTGGCTTTGTAATACAGCTTGATATCTGGTATCGAGATCCCTCCTACTTTGTTTTTCTTTCTCAGGATAGCTGTGGCTCTTCGGGGTCTTTTTTTATTCCAGATGAATTTTTGGAGAGTTTGTTCGAGATCTTTGAAATATTCCATTGGTATTTTTATAGGTATTGCATTGAATCTATAGATTGCTTTATGTACTATGGACATTTTAATGATGTTGATTCTACCAATCCATGAACATGGTATGTTCTTCCATGTTTATGTCTTCTTCTCTCTCTTTTTCCAATGTCCTGTAGTTTTCCAAATACAGGTCTTTTGCATCCTTAGTTAAGTTTATTCCTAAGTATCTTAATTTTTTTGGCCTAATGGTAAATGGGATTTTTTTTCCCATTTCTCTTTCTGTGAGTTCATTATTGCTGTATAAAAAGGCCATAGATTTCTGGGTGTTAATTTGTATCCTGCTACATTGCCAAATTCATTTATTAGGTCTAGTAGATTTTTGATGGAGCCTTTGGGGTTTTCTATGTACAATATCATGTCATCTGCGAATAAGGACAGCTTTATCCAATTTGGATGCCTTTTATTTCTTCTTATTGTCTGTTCGCTATGGCTAGTATTTCTCGTATTATGTTGAACAGGAGGGGTGAAAGTGGGCATCCTTGTCTTGTTCCTGTTCTTAGGGGAAATGGTTTTAGTTTTTGCCCATTGAGTATGATGATGGCTGTAGGTTTTTCATATAGGGCTTTTATTATGTTGAGGTATGATCCCTCTATTCCTTCTTTGCTCAGAGTTGTCATCAAAAAAGGTTGTTGGTTTTTGTCAAATGTTTTTTCTGCATCAATTGATATGATTATGTGATTTTTGTCTCTCAGTTTGTTTATGTGATGTATCACATTTATTGATTTGCAGTTGTTGTACCATCCTTGCATCCCTGGAATAAATCCCACTTGGTCATGGTGTATGATCTTCCTAATATATTGCTGAATCCGGTTTGCTAGAATTTTGTTGAGAATTTTAGCATCGGTGTTCATCAAGGATATTGGCCTGTAGCTCTCTTTTTTGTGGTGTCTTTATCTGGTTTTGGGGTTAGGGCAGCCGTGGGCAAACTACGGCCCGCGGGCCAGATTCAGCCCGTTTGAAATTAATAAAACAAAACAAAACAAAAAGACCGTACCCTTTTATGTAATGATGTTTACTTTGAATTTATATATATTAATTCACACAAACACTCCATCCATGCTTTTGTTCCGGCCCTCCGGTCCAGTTTAAGAACCCATTGTGGCCCTCGAGTCAAAAAGTTTGCCCACCTCTGGGTTAGGGTAATGCTGGCTTCATAGAAAGAGGTTGAAAGTGTGCCTTCCTCTTGAATTTTTTGGAATAGTCTGAGGAGGAAAGATTTTAGTTCTTCTTTGAATACTTGGTAGAACTCCCCTGTAAAGCCTTCTGGACCAGGGCTTTTGTTTGCTGGAAGATTTTGATCGCTTTTTCAATTTCATTGGTAGTTATCCGCCTACTCAGGTTTTTTTATTCTTCTTGTTTGAGTTTTGGGAGCTTATATTTTTCTAAGTATATGTCCATTTTGTCTAGATTGTCCATTTTGTTGGAATAGAGTTGTTCATAGTATTTTTTCATAATCGTTTGTATTTCTGTGGGATCGGTTGTTACTTTACCTCTTTCATTTCTGATTTTGTATAGTTGGATCCTCTCTCTTTGCTTTTTGGCGAGCCTGGCTAGAGGTTCGTCAGTTTTGTTTATCCTTTCAAAGAACCAGCTCCTGATTGCATTGATCTTTTGTATTGTTTTGTTGTGTGTGTGTGTGTGTGTTTTTTGTCTCTATGTTGTTTATCTCTGCTCTGATCTTTGTTCTTTCCTTCCTTCTGCTCACTCTGAGCTTTTCTTGTTGCTCTCTTTCTAACTCTTTGAGTTGTAGGGTTAGGTGATTTATTACCATTGTTTCTTATTTTTTGAGATAGGCCTGTAGAGCTATGAACTTCCCTCTGAAGACTACTTTCTCTGTTTCCAGTAGATTTTGGATTGTTGTGTTTTCAGTGTCGTTTGTTGCCATGATGTTTTTTATTTCTTCTTTGATCTTTGGTAACCAGGTCATTGTTTAATAGCATGCTATTTAGCCTCCAGGTGTTTGATTTTTTTTAATTGTTTTTATTGTATTTGATTTCTAGTTTTATGCCATTGTGACCTGAGAAGATGCTTAATATGTTTTCCATCTTCTTGAATTTGAAGAGACTTTGCCTGTGTCTCAGTATATGGTCTATTTCTGAAAATGACCTATGTGCACTTTGAGAAGAATGTATATTCTGTGATTTTGGGGTGAAATGTTCTGAAGATGTCAGTTAATTCCATCTGATCTAGTGTGTCATTTAGGATTGATATTTCTTTGATTTTTTTGTTTAGAGGATTTGTTCAGTGATGTTAGTGGGGTATTAAAATCCCCCACAATGACTGTATTGCTGTCAATCTCTCCCTTGATATCCTACAGAAGTTTTTTTTTTAATGTATTTGGGTGCTCCTGTATTGGGTACATACATGTTTACCAGAATTATATCTTTTTGTTGGATTGCTCTCTTTAGAATTATGAAGCGGCCTTCCTTATCTCTTGTTATGTTTTTCACTTTGAGATCTAATTTGTCAGATATAAGTATTGCTACCCCAGATTCTTTTTCATTTCCATTTGCCTAAAATACATTTTTTCCATCCCTTCACCATCAGTCTGTGTGAGTCCTTTTTCTGAGGTGGGTTTCCTGTAGACAGCAGATATATGGGTCATGTTTTCTTATCCACTCAGCTACCCTTTGTCTTTTGATTGGGATATTTAACCTGTTTACATTTAAAGTTATTGTTGATAGGTACTTGTTTGTCGCCATTTTTATTTCTTTCATGCCTGTGTTCCTTCTTTGCTTTCTATTTCTTCTTTTAACAGCAGACTCTTTAGCATTTCTTGCATTGTTGGTTTGTTGTTGATAAACTCCCTTAGTCCTTTTTTGTCTGTGAAGCTTCTGATTTCACCCTCAATGTTGATTGATAGCCTTGCTGGGTACAGTATTCTTGGATTCAGACCCTTCTTTTGTATGACTTTGTATAGTTCATTCCATTCACTCTGGCCTGATGTGTTTCTGTTGAGAAATCAGTCACTAGTCTGATGGTGGATCCTTTGTAGGAAACTTTTTGTCTCAGGCCACTTTTAATATTCTTACTTTGTTGTTAGTGTTTGCCAATTTAATTATAATGTGCCTTGGCATTGGTCTTTTGGGGTTCATTTTGTTTGGGACTCTGTGAGCTTCTTGGACTTTGTGAGTTTTTTCTTACCTAAATCAGGGAAGTTTTCTTTCATTATTTCTTAAAACAGGTTTTCTATTCCTTGCTCAGTTTCCTCTCCTTCTGGCACCCCTATTTTGTGGATGATGTTGTGTGTTTTTTTTCATGTTGTTCCACAGTTCCCTTAGGCTCTCCTCCTGTTTTTTAAGTTTTTTTTTTCTAGATGCTGCTCTTCTTGGGTATTTTTTCCTACCTTGTCTTCTAGCTCACTGATGTGCTCCTCTGCTTCTTCTAGTCTACTGTTGATGCTTTGTATTGAGTTCTTTATTGCAGTGATGTCATTTTTCATTTCTTCTTGGTTCTTCTTTGTTTCCTCTTGGTTCTTAAACATATTGTTGAATTTGTCTTCCAACCTTTCAGCAACCTTATGACCATTTGTCTGAATTCTTTCTCTGACATTGCTTGTGTCCATTTTATTTACTTCTTTTTCTGCTGATGCCTCCTTTTCTTTCGTATGTGGGCTGTTTCTTTGTCTCCCCATGATCTCTCCTATCCAGGTGTCTGGTTATGTAGCGCTCTCTCTCCTGCGTTGTTTTAAAGCCACAAGATACAACACAATAAGGCACAATGCACAAGGTACTGAACACAAATGTATTCACGATAATGATAATCCCAGTGCAAAAATGATATTTAGAAAAGGAAAAAAAGTAAGAGATAAAAGTAAGAGAATAAACAAGAAGTGGGAAGAACTATTTATATCAGGAGAAAACTTCAATAGAACAACTAATCGAAAAAAATGCAAACAACTAACACCCAGATATGAATGCAAACTACAACAACTAATAATAGGCGAGGAGAGGAAAAACAAGCAAAAAAAAAAGGAGAGAGACTCACACAAAGAAAAACAACCAATCTAATCAAGAAACTAACAACAATAGGGCAGAGAGAAAGAAGGGTTAAAAAAAAGACATTAAGAAAAAATAAAAAAGGGAAGAGAGAAAAATATTTGGATAGTGAAGAGAAGAGAGAAGTGTGTATGGACTTGGAGCAGGGGATCGGAAATTGGATATAAAAGTAGGAGGAATTTTTAATGGGGGTAAAAAGAAGGGATAGGGAAAATCTAAAGCAGGAATTGGGTAAGAGAAACAGGACAACAACAGGGGAAAAGTGAGGAATAGAGTGTTGGCATAAAGGTAAAGTTGAGATAGAGTAAAATGATGCTAACGGAAAAATGAAAATAGAGTGTACAACAATAATCCTAAAATAAAATAAAGAGAAAATAAAATGAAACTTTAAATAAAGGTAAAATAATAGTAGTAATAATACTGATTAAAAATAAAAATATAATAGGTAAAAAGGTAAAATCAAGTGAGAAAAGAAGAAAATTTAGTTTCTTAAGTAAAAGATAAAAAATAAGAATGCTCAGTAGTGAATGTCATTCACTTCCTCTACTGTTCCGTTTGTCACGTCTGTTTCCTGTCAGGCAGTCAGGACAATATTGAAGTTCCCGGCGTTCCACAGCTCCTCTGTGTCATAAGCCACAATCCTGTTTCAAACAATACTTCTTTTTTTCTCAGCCAGCCTGTGGTTGGATTTACATAAGAGTCAATTTATGATTCAACCCCTGGGTGGCAGTGTTTCTGTATTGCATCCGGGGCTGTAAGTCTTCTCTACCCAGTATTTAGAATTTGTTTTCGCTTCTGCACTTAGTACTGGTTTGAGGGTATAGACTACCCTAGAGCTGGTTTTCTGATCCCCAGGTTCCACAAAACAACTTCCCCTTGCAGTCTCTGGGAGTGATTTTAATTGGGTGATCCTTTTCACTGGGTTTATTATTCAAAAGCAAGGATTTAAAGAGAAAAAAGAGTCAGAGTAAGTGCGCAAACTTGCAACTTTTTCACCCTGGCACTGCGCGCAAATCTGCTCACGTCTCTGTGCAGGACTTTTCCCCCTGGCACAGGGCAGCTGGTTTACTGGTAAAGCTTCAGGCTGCCTTTCTGTGGCCAACCCAGCTATGGGTTGATTTCTAGAGTTCCCTTCTGTCAGCAGCCCTGTGGACCCCCTTCCACATTCGCGGACTACACTGGCCCCATGGGCCATGGATTTTGTGGGGCGCAGGCTTTCTCTGAACCTCAGATCGCGCTGCGTGCATTTCTCCCTCCAGTCTGGATCGCAGACCTAACCTTTCTTTGGGAAAAATCTGACCTTTCTGTGAGAAGGTGCAGAGCTTATCCGCATCCACATATTCACGCTGCTTGAGACCCGGTGTTTGTGGGTTTGCAGCTGGTCCCTGGGTGTTGTGGTTGTAGGGTCCTGGGAGGTATCCGATTCTTCCCAATTGAAGGTAAGGCTAGGCTTCCAAATCACAGCCACTCTCCCCTGCAAGATGACGCGGTCTCTGTATGAGAGCCGGTCTCTCCAGGAGAGATTTCAGCAGCATTGGAGGCTGCCTGGTCAGGGGAGCCCGGTCCGGCAGTCCCCAACAGTCCTTTGGAATATAGCTGTCCCTCACTCACAAATAGACTCTCCCCGTACATCCACACACTATCCTTTCGTTTTCTCACTCACACAATGTCTTGCAGCCTGCCTTTGCGTGGGCAGCCATCTTCCTGTCTCCAGGAAATTTTTTAATTGTGTGATATCAGGTTTCCTAATCAAGTTACCCCTGAGAGGATAGTGGTCACCATTATCTGTTGTTTTGCTTCCCATGGTTTCATTTACCTGTAGTCAGCTATGGTCCAAAAATATTACATGGAACATTCCAAAAATAAACAATATATAAGTTTTAAATTGCATGCTATTCTGAGTAGTGTAGTGAAATCTTGCATTGCCCTGCTCCATCCTGCCAAGGATGTGCCTGATTCCTTTGTCGGTGGATCCACTCTATACACCCCCACTTAGTAGCTGTTTAAGTTATCACATTAATAATGGCTCCAATGTGCAGGACTAGTGATGCTTGAAATTCAGGTATGCCAATGGAAAGCCATAAAGTGTTTCCTTTAAGTGAAAAGGTGAAAATTCTCCATTTAAGGAGAGAGAAAAAATTGGTTGCTGAGATTGCTAAGATCTACAGTAATAATGAATCTTCTATGAAATTGTGAAGAAGGAAAATGAAATATGTGCTGGTTTTCCTGTTGCACTTCAAACTGCAAAAATTAGGATCACAGGGCATGCTTAAGTGGAATAGGCATTAAATTTGTGAATGGAATTACTGAATAGAAAATGTATTCCAGTTGGACAATGTTGTGCCAGAAAGCATTGAGCCTACATGAATAATTTCTGCAAGGGATTCCCTGAAATGAGTGACCACATTCACATAACTTATTACAGTTCATTGTTATTGTTCTATTTTATTATTAGTTGTTAATCTCTTACTGTACCTAATTTATAATTAAGCTTTATCATAAGTAAGTATGTATAGGAAAAAACATGGTATACAGTAAGTCCTCAGTTAACATTGTAGACAGGTTTTGGTGATTTTAAACAAAATTGTTTTTTTTTTTTTTAAATTTTTTTTTAAAATATATTTTATTGATTTTTTACAGAGAGGAAGGGAGAGAGATAGAGAGTTAGAAACATCGATGAGAGAGAAACATCGATCAGCTGCCTTCTGCACATCTCCTATTGGGAATGTGCCCGCAACCCAGGTACATGCCCTTGACCGGAATCGAACCTGGGACCTTTCAGTCCGCAAGCCAATGCTCTATCCACTGAGCCAAACCGGTTTCGGCAACAAAATTGTTTTTAATAAAACTAATCGTACATAATCTCACAAGGACATTATTTGAGGGCCTACTGTATATAGAGTCTGATGTTGTCTGCAGTTTCAGGCATTCAGGGGGTTGTCTTGAAGTGTATCCCTGCAGATAAGGTGGGGAGACTAGGGTACACTGACAGGTGCCAGAAAGTGAGGTAAAGAGATATAGTTACTGTCCACTGAATTCGAGATAAAAAAAATTAATAGGAAGAAAAAAGGGGCTGAATAGGTAAACAAGTTGTGCAACTCTTCACAGGGCCATACTGGAAATATAACTAAGTCAGAGAACATCCACATGGAATTAACACATTAGGCACGGCTGAGGAGACAACTTACAACAAGGAAGGGCAGAAAAAACCTGGAGATCAGTAGGCACAGTGGTGTGGGCTTGAGAGGGGTGGTGGGCCAGCGGGCTCAGAGGGAGAGGAGGAAGCTGCATTACACCAAAGCCATGTCCCGTGGTGGGAGGCGTAACATGCACCTGTGAAAAGGAAAAGCCACAGGTTTGCTGGCTGCCAGGGAGTCTGGACCCAAGACCATAGCTGCAAAAGGCGGCCCCTGAAAGGCGAGGTGTTGGGAGAGAAAGCCACGGTTTTGTTTCTGTTTTGTTTTTATTCTCTAAACACAGAACACAGGCCTTTTCAATGGCAGTCACTCACCCGATTCTTTGGTATAGGGAGGGAGGCACAGACTTGAGGTGCCTGAGGAGAGGCTGGGGAGGGAAGCAGGACAGGGAGACATGGCCAGGGGTCCTGCATTGGCACATCCTTATGCTTCCAAACCTAAGCGTCTATTTCTCCCCAGAAGACCTTGCTCCTCCCAGTAGCCTCAGGTTAGGTGATACAGCCTGTCATACACTGCATTTTGAACTTTACAGAGGAAACAAAGGCAAAGGCCAAGCTTACAGGTCTAAATAATCTCAAGGAGCCCTCAGTGACTGTTATTCTGGGAACCAGAATGATAAAAACTCCAGGTTTCCAGCCAAGCCCATTAGTCTCCATACAAGGATATCTGACTACCCAAGGCCAGGGTAATATTTTGGGCCACTCTAGGAGGAGTAGCTCTGGGTCAGGAAAAAAATACCCACCTTATTCCCTAAAAACTAAATAGCAGCAACCTCACTTAAATTCCTATCAGAAACTGACACTTCAGTGATTAAGATGGACAGCTGGCAAAAAGGCAAAGAGGGCAGTTTGGTCCCGCCTTCTTGTAACCAATGTCTCTGGAGACAAAAAAGCAGGGTACTGGTGTATCACATGGAGCATCAAGCAGGGTTCTAAAAGCCAAAAGATAGTTCCTGACAGTGGTCAGCACCTAAGTACCTAACAGGAAGCCCAGAATTGGCAGACAGAATTAAAGAGAGACTTCCTAAAATAGCTCCCATAGGGCATTGAAACGGCTAAAGCAAACTACACTTCACTTTTTTTTAATTAAAAAAAATTTTTTTGCACCTTTTTCTTCCTCTCTTCTCCCAGTTTTCTACTTCTTTCCCCATTTTAGTTTTTCTCTTTCTCTTTTTCCTTTTTAAAATTGATCTTCTTTATCTGCTTGATGTGTTATTATTCGAGTCTCTATTGGTTTATTCATATATCTAATTTCCTCTTCCATGCTTCTACTGCATTTCCCCCTTTCCTTTTTCTTTACTAATCCATTTTTTCTCCTCTTGCTCTTTTCTTCTAATTACTTCACTTGTTTCACTTTCTAAATTTAGGCCTATCCACACTCTCCTTCACCTTTTCGAAAAAAATAATTATTTTTTCTTATCTTTTTATTACTTTTCTCTCTCTTCTATTCTAAACCCTAGTCATTCCCCTATTCATCCAATTCCTTAATCTTATTTTCTTTATTTAAGCTCTGCATGTACAGATTCTGACACACCCCTGTTTTTCTGGGTGTTTTTTGTGCATTTTGGTTTATTTGTTGTTTTTCTTGTGTTTTATCCCCATATTTTTTTTTCCCCTCTTGCTATCATTCTTGGTCACTTTCCTAATTCTCTTTTCTCTAAAGATCTCTTTTATTGGGGTTATAGGTGTCTTCTGTACATTCATGTTCTATTCCTTCTGTGTTGTGTCTTGTGTTGTGTTTTGTGCTGTTCAGTCAGTGCCTCCACAACGGTTGCCACAATGTGATAGGGAGTGAGCCACATAATCACACAGCCTGAGAGGAGATTGCATCCATGAATGTGACGATAACATTCAAGACACAACCACATCAGGAGAACCCAAATATCTCAAGTAGGGGGCCTCCCTAGAACTCCCAGCCCAGGAGAGCTGAGAGAATGCACCACCGGGTCCCAGAAAACATCTAGTACATAAGGCCAATTCAAAAAATTTGGGTGGCATAGCAGTTTGATCTAATACATAGAAACAATTACAAAGGAACAGCAAAAATGGGGAGACATAGAAACAACCTCTAAATATAAGAAAAGCGGAATCACTAGAGCAGGAACTAAATGAAATAGAGGCAAGCAATTTGTCAGAGAAAGATTTCAGAGTAATGGTTATAAGAATGCTCAAACATTTGGATGAAAAATTCACCAACATGTGTGAGAATGAAGAGGAAATAAAGAATGACATAGCTGGAATAAAGAACACAATGGAAGGTTTCAACAGCTGACTAGAAGCTGAGGACCGAATCAGCAAGTTAGAAGACAAGGTAGAAAAAATACCCAATCAGAGCACCAATGTGGAAAAAAATTAAAAAGCAGGAGGAGAGTCTAAGGGAGCTCTGGGACAAAATGAAACATCTGCATAATAGTGGTGTCAAAAAGAGAGGAAGCTGAGCAAGGAATAGAATACCTGTTTCAAGAAATAATGATGGAAAACTTACCTAATTTGGGGAAGAAATAAAGGCACAGAAGTTCAAGAAGCAAAGAATCCCAAACAACATGAACTCAAAAAGACCGACAAAAAGCTACATCCTAGCTAAATTGGCAAACGTAAAAGACAAAGTAAGAATCTTTTATTATTATTAATTAAATCTTTAGTGTTCAGATTATTACATTTGTTCCTCTTTTTCCCCCCATAACTCCCCTCCACCCAGTTCCTACCCGACCCTCCTCCCTCACTCCCCACCCACTGTCCTCATCCATAGGTGCACGATTTTTGTCCAGTCTCTTCCCGCATCCCCTTCACCCCTTTCCCCCCCAAGAATAGTCAGTCCACTCTCTTTCTATGTCCCTGATTCTATTATAATCACCAGTTCATTCTGTTCATCGGATTATGTATTCCCTTGATTTTTAGATTAACTTGTTGATAGATGTGTATTTGTTGTTCATAATTTGTATCTTTACCTTTTTCTTCTTCTTTCTCTTTTTAAAGGATACCTTTCAGCATTTCATATAATACTGGTTTGGTGGTGATGAACTCCTTTAAATTTTTCTTATCTGTGAAGCTCTTTATCTGACCTTCCTTTCTGAATGATAGTTTTGCTGGATAAAGTAATCTTGGTTGTAGATTCTTTGCATTCATCACTTTGAATATTTCTTGCCACTCCCTTCTGGCCTGCAAAGTTTCTGTTGAGAAGTCTGCTGGCAGTCATATGGGTACTCCCTTGTAGGTAACTGAGTGTCTTTCTCTTGCTGCTTTTAAGATTCTCTCTTTGTCTTTTGCTCTTGGCATTTTAATTATGATGTGTCTTGGTGTGGTCCTCTTTGGATTCCTTTTGTTTGGGGTTCTCTGCGCTTCCTGGACTTGTAAGTCTATTTCTTTCACCAGGTAGGGGAAGTTTTCTGTCATTATTTCTTCAAATAGGTTTTCAATATCTTGCTCTATCTCTCTTCTTCTGGCACCCCTATAATTCAGATGTTGGTACGCTTGAAGCTGTCCCAGAAGTTCCTTACACTATCTTCGTAGTTTTCATTTTGCTTTTCCGGTTGGGTGTTTTTTGCTTCTTCATATTTCAAATCGTTGACTTGATTCTTGCGATCCTCTAGTCTACTGTTGGGAATCTGTATAATATTCTTTATTTCAGTCAGTGTATGCTTAATTTCTAGTTGGTCCTTTATCACAACCTCGAAGGTCTCATTAGATTTCTTGTAGGTCTCATTAAGTTTATCAGCAGTTTCTAGAAAATTATTGAAAAACCTGAAAAGTGTGGTTTTGAGCTCTATATCCAATAGTTTGCTTTCCTCCATTTCTGTCATTTGTGTCCTTTTTCTTTGTCTCCGCATTTTTTATGCTTACCTGTGCTAAGTGTCCTCTAGGGCCCAGTGGCTCAGCCTCCCCAATTACCTGAGGAGGACACTCTTGGTGCACGCCCTTGTGATCTTTGTGCACAGTCTTGTTGTAGTTAAGCCTTGATTGTTGTAGGTATCACTGGGAGGAATTGACCTCCAGGCCAATCGGCTGTGTCTGCAGTGGGAGAACTTCTGTGCTAGAGACACCCCTCTGGGGCAAGACTTGCTTCAATGGGGCTTTGGTGCTCACTGAGTCTGCCCCCTGAGTGTGTCCTTTATGTTTCCATGGAGCTGCAAACTGGATGGTTCCACTCTGACCTCTGGGTACACTGGCTCCTGAATCTCTAGGGATGTGCTAATCAATTCTGCCTGAGGCTATCCAGCAAAATCCTCCCTGCAGGGCTTGGGCGGGGTAGGTCCCAGGGGATCAACAGGGCGGGGCTAGCAGTTATGGCTGCTCTCAGAGGCCCAGCTACTCAGTGCCTCGTCAGTTGCTGCAAGCCCCTCCAATAGAAAGCTTCCCTCGAGTTCTGACTGATGCCAGACTGTCCCGCTTCTCCCTTATGAGTCTGGGTCCCCAGAGACTCGCCCGGAACTGGAGCTCAGAGCCTGAGACTCCCTCCTGATTTTAAACGACAACCGTGCTCTCAGCCGCCAGCCTGGTCCGTCTGCGCCTGTGTACCTTAGTATTTTACTTATGCACTGCACCTCCTCTGAGTCTCGGTATGCTTTTCTCTTTCCTTCTAGTTGTAGAATTTCCACTCAACCAGCCTTCCTGTGGTTCTGGATGATGTCCGTTCCGTCTTTTAGTTGTATTTTTGAAGTGGTTGTTCGTGGCAGCAAACTCCGGTGTTTACCCATGCCACCATCCTGTTTTTCCCCAAAGTAAGAATCTTAAAGTCTGCCAGAGAAAGACAAAAAGTTACCTACAAGAGATCTCCCATTAGACAACAGATTTCTCAGCAGAAACACATCAGGCCATAAGGGAATGGGATGAAGTATACAAAGTGATGCAAATCAAGGGACTAAACCCAAGAATATCCAGCAAGACTACCATTCAAAAATGTAGGGGAAATTAGGAGCTTCACAGACAAAAAAAAAGGCTAAGGGATTTTATTACCACCAAGGCAGCAATGCAAGAAATGCTAAAGGGACTGGTTTAAAAAGAAACAGAAAGGGAAGAAGGAACACAGGCATAACAAATAAAAATGGCAACAAACAAGTATATATATATATATATATATTTATATATATGTATACACACACACACACACACACACACATACACATACACACACATATATGCAAATGTGGCCAGGACGCCATAACGGGTCATGACCGGACAATTAGCATATTATCTGTGTATTAGTTTCTATGCTCGCCGCAGGGCGTTGCTCTAGAGATGAGGTGGAAGCAAGGAGGAGCTGGGAGAATGTGGAAGCACTCTGAGGCGACTTGGGTGAGCAACGCCGTGCAGGAACAGGGAGAAGGGAGAAGGTGAGAAAGCCAGCACCTCGGGAGAAGGTGGAAGGGAGAAGGTGAGAAGGCTGGTGCTGCAGGTGAAAACAGAAGGGAAAAGGTGACAAGGGAGAAGATGGCAGTTAGGAAAGGAAGGGTGATCAGGCCAGGAGGGGAGAGCAGATAGGCAGTTCTGGTGATCAGGCCAGGAAGGTAGAGCAGTTGGGGCCATCAGGCCGGCAGGGGAGCAGTTAGGGGCATCAGGCAGGCAGGCAGGTGAGTGCTTAGGAGCCAGTGGTTCCGGATTATGAGAGGGGTCCTGGATTGGAGAAGGTGCAGGCCAGGCTGAGGGACACCTCCACCCCCATGCATGAATTTCATGCACCAGGCCTTTAGTTGATGATAACCTTAAATGTTAATGGATTAAATGTTCTAATAAAAAGACATAGGGTAGCTGAATGGATACGAAAACGTGACCCATATATCTGCTGTTTACAAGAGACCCACCTTAGAACAAAGGATTCAGACCGACTGAAAGTGAAATGATGGGTGGAAAATTTTCAGGCAAATGAAAAAAGAAAAAGGTGGGGTAGCAATACTTATGTCTGACAAAATAGAACTCACAGTGGAGGCCATAAGAAGAGATAAAGAAGGCTACTTCCTAATACCAAGTGAATCAATACAACAAGAGGCTGTAACTCTGGTAAACATATATGTACCATATATTAGGAGCATCTAAATATATTAAAACGTCTTCTGGAGGATATCAAGGGGGAGTTTGACAGCAATACAGTCATAGTAGGGGATTTTAATATCCCATGATATCACTGGATAAATCTTCTAAATAAAAAAAAAATCAACAAAGAAATAGCAATCCTAAACAACACTCTACAACAGATGGAACTAATTGACTTTCTCAAAACATTCCACCCCAAAGCTATGGAATATACATTTTTCTTCAATGCACATGGAACCTTTTTAAATATAGACCATATGTTAGGACATAAGCTAAGTCTCTACAAATTCAAGAAGAGTGAAATCATGTCAATCATCTAAGACCACAATGGCATGAAATTAGAAATCAGCCACAATAAAAATGCTCAAAAACATTCAAATACATGGAGGCCAAATAGCATGCTGTTAAACAATGAAAGGATTACCGAAGAGATCAAAGAAGAATAGCTTCCTGGAGATAAATGAAAATGAATACACAGCAATCCAAAACCTTTGGAACACAGTGAAAGCAGCCTTGCGAGGGAAGTTCATACTACTATAGGCCTACCTCAAAAAAAACAAGATAATAAGTTATCTTACCCTACAACTTAAAAAAAAAACTAGAAAAGGAGCAATAAGAAAAAAACAGGACAGTAAGGAAGGAAATAAAAATCAGCAAAATAAATGATATAGAGACAAAATAATAATAACAACAAGAGTACATAGATCAATAAACCCAAGTGCTGGTTCTTCAAATCGATAAACAGGATTGATGTTCCTCACAGCGAGGCACACCAGGAAACAATAAGGGAGGACCCAAATAAAATTAGAAGTGAAAAAGGTAAAGTAATAAATGACCTCACAGAAATACAAAGGATTATAATAAAATATGAATGAATTTATTTCAACAAACAGGTCAACCTGTACGAAATGGCATATTCCTTGAAAAATACAAGCTTCCAAAACTCAATCAGGAAAAATCAGAAAACCCGAATTTGGAGATAATTACCGATGAAATTGAAGCAGTAATTTTTAAAAAAGCTCCCAGCAAACAACCCTGGTCCAGCTGGATTCACAGGGGAGTTTTACCACGTTTTCAAAGAACTAATACCTATCTTTCTCAAACTATTCAAAAATTTTAAGAGGAAGGAACACTTCCAAACTTTCCATGAGGTCAGCATGACCGGAATTCCAAAACCAGACAAAAGAAAACAAAGAGAACTGCTGGGCAATATCCCTGATGGATATATAGACACTAATAGCCTCAACAAAATTTTTGCAAACTGGATTCAGCAATACATTAAAAAGATCATAACAGCATGACCAAGTGGGATTTATTCTGGGGATGCATGGCAGGTACAATATTCACAAGTGAATATATGTCATACAGCACATAAACATATTGCACAACAGAAATCTCATGATCATATCAATAGACACAGTAAAGGCATTCAACAAAACCTAATACATTTTTTAAAAATAACAATGGCATATTTCACAGAGCTAGAAGAAACACTCTACCTATCTTGAGAAAGAAGAGCAGAGTTGGAGGAATCACAATACCAGATGTCCAGTTATACTAAAAAGCCACTATATTTAAAGCAGCCTGTTACTGGCACAAGAACAGGCATGTGGAGCAATGAAAGAGAGCGAGAACCCAGAAATCGACATAAGCTACTATGCTCGATATTTGACAAAGGAGGCAAGAGCATACGTTGTAGTAGGGGCAGTCTCTTCAGTAAATGGTGTTGCAAATATTGGAAAGGTACATGCAAAAAAAAAGTGAAACTAGACCACCAACTTAAACCATACAAAAGAACAAACTCAAAATAGATAAAAGACTTTAATGTAAGATGTGAAACCGTAAAAATCCTAGATGAAACCATAGGAACCAAAATCTCAGACATCTTTTGTAGCAATATATTTACCAATACATCTCCTAGGACAATGGAGAATAAGGAGAAAATAAACAAATGGTAACATATGAAAATGAAAAGCTTCTGTGCTTCAAAAGAAACCATAACCAAAATAACAAGAGCCCACTATATGTCAGACATGTTTGCCAATGGTACATCTGATAAGGGGTTGATCTCCCAAATATATAGGGAAATGGTACAACTAAACAAAAGGAAGACAAACAATCCAATTTATAAATGGGCAAAGGACCTCAATATACATTTCACCAAAGTTGACATACAGATAGCCAAGAGACCAATGAAAAAATCCTCAGTCACTAATCATTCGAGATGCAAATCAAAGGGACATACTCAATGGGAAAAAACTAAAACCATTTGCCCAGGAACAAGTCAGGGATGCCCACTTTCAACCACTCCTGTTCGACACAGTACTGGAAGTATTAGCCACTGCGATTAGACAAGAAGAAGAAATAAAATGTATCCAAATTGGAAAAGAAGATGTGAAACTCATTATTCACAGATGACATGATACTGTACATAGAAAACCCTAAAGATTCCATCAAAAAATTATTAGATGTAATTAAATGAATTTGGCAATGTAGCAGGATACAAAATTAACACCCAGAAGTCTATGACGTTTTTATACACCTATAGTGACCTTACCGAAAGATTTTAAAAAAATCCCATTTACCATTGCATCAAAAATTTTAAGATACCTAGGAATAAACAACTAAGGAGATAAAAGACCTATACTTGGAAAACTTAAGACATTGAAAAAAGTGATAGAGGAAGATATAAATCAATGGAAGAACATATCGTGTTCATGGATTGGTAGAATCAACATCATCAAAATGTCCATATTACCCAAAGCAATGTATAGATTCAATGCAATCCCTATTAAAATACCAATGGCATATTTCACAGACCTAGAGCAAACTTTCTAAAAATTCATCTGGAATAAAAAAAGACCCTGAATAACCACAGCAATCCTGAGAAAGAAGAACAAAGTAGGAGGGATCTCAATACGAGATATCAAGCTGTACTACGAAGTCACTGTTCTCAAAACTGCCTGGTACTGGCACAAGAACAGACATATAGATCAATGGAATAGAATAGAGAGCCCAGAAATCATCCCAAACCACTGTGCTCAATTAATATTTGACAAAGGAGGGAAGAGCATACAATGGAGTCAAGACAGTCTTTTCAATAAATGGTGTTAGGAAAATTGGACAGATACCTGCACAAAATGAAACTCGACCACCATACACAAAAATAAACTCAAAAGCAATAAAGATGGGAAACCATAAAAATCTTAGAGGAATTCATAGAAAGCAAAATCTCTGACATATACCAAAGCTGCTAGGGGAGTGGAAATTAAGGAGAAAATAAACAAATGGGACTACATCAAAATACAAAGCTTCTGCATAGCAAAAGAAACCATCAATAAAACAAGAGAGCCCACTGCATGGGAGAACATACTTGCCAATGTTATCTCCGATAAGGGTTTAATCTCCAAAATTTACAGGAAACTCATACTACTTAACAAAAGAAAGATGAACAACCCAATCAGAAAATGGGCAAAGGACCCAAATAGACACTTTTCAAAGTAGGACATACACAAGGCCAGGAGAGAGATGCAAATATGCTCAAAATCACTAATCATCCAAGAAATGCAAACCAAAATGACAATGAGGTACCATCTCATACCTGTCAAAATGGCTATCATCAGCAAAACAAATGACAAGTGCTGGTGAGAATATGGAGAAAAAGGAACCCTCTTGCACTGCTAGTGGGAATCCAGACTGGTGCAGCCACTATGGAGAAGAGTATAGAATTTCCTGAAAAGTTTAAAAATGGAACTCCCATTTTACTCATTGATCCCACTTCTAGGAATATATCCCAAGAAGCTTTAAACACCAATCAGATAGGATATATGCACCCCTTTGTTCACAGCAGCACAACTTACAATAGCTAAGATTTGGTAACAGCCTAAGTGTCCATCAACAGACGAATGGATTAAAGAACAGTGGCACATCTACACAATGGAATACTATGCTGCTGTAAAAAGGAAGGAACGCCTTCCATTTGCAACAGCATGGATGGACCTGGAGAGGATTATGCTTATTCAGTTGGAGAAAGATAAATATCACATGATCTTACTCCTTTGTGCAATATAATGAACAACAAAAACTGATGAACAAAAACAGATTCAGAGACAGAATCATTGATCAGACTGTCAAACCTCAGAGGGAAGGCAGATGAGGGTGGGAGTTAAAGGGTGAGAGCAACCAGAGAACATGTATGCATGCATATAAACATAACCAATGGATACAGACGCCCAGTGGGGAGGGAATGAGCAGGGTTTGGCAGGGCAATGTTGGGATCAGGACACATATGTAATACCTTTATCAATAAAATTTTTTTAAAAATCAAAATGACAGTAAGGTATTACCTCACACCTGTTAGAATGGCTATCATCAACCAGTGACAAGTGTTGGCAAGGTTGTGGATAGAAGGGAACCCTAGTACACTATTGGTAGGAATGCGGATTTTTGCAGCCACTGTGGAAAACAGTATGGAGTTTCCTCAAAAAGTAAAAATGGAATTCCCATTTGACCCATTCATTCCATTTCTGGGAATATATCCTAAGAAATCTGAAACACTCATCAGAAAGGATATATGCACTCATGTTCATAGGAGCACAATTTATAATAACTAAGACTTGGAAACAGCCTAAGTGCTCATCAGCAGCAGATGAGTGGGTAAAAAAAACATACATTTATTGAGTGTGTAAAAAAACCTGTGATACATTTACACAATGGAATACTCCCCAGCAATCCTATATAATAAAAGGCTAATATGTCAATCGACCTAACGGTGGAATGACCAGTCGCTATGACACACACTGACCACCATGGTGCAGACCCTCAACGCAGGGCTGCCCCCTGGTGGTCAGTGTACTGTCACAGGCAGAGCGCTGCTCAGCCAGAAGCCAGGCTCATGGCTGGTGAGTGCTGCAGTGGAGGTGGGAACCTCTCCCGCCTGCGTGGCAGTCGGACATCCCCCAAGGGCTCCTGGACTGCTAGACGGCGTGGGCTTAGGGACCCCCCGTCTCCTAAGTGTACGAATTTTGTGCACCGGGCCTCTAGTAAAAATTTAAAAAAGAACTCTTACCTTTTGCAATAGCATATATGGTCCTGGAGATTATTATGCTGAGCAAAATAAGCTAGTCAGATAAAGATAAGTATGACATGTTCTCTGCCGGGAGCCGGTCCATCCTTGCTGTTTCAAAGGACCTGGCATATATGGCATACTGTTCTTAAAATATTTGCTCACCTTCTTGGCACTATTTGTTTTAACCAAGGTCTCCTCTCTGAGAAAGGTTGTTTCCCCAGGTAGGGATTTCCCCCTGAAGTTAGGGAGGGAATAAAACCCCTCAACTAAGTGCCAGGCGGGTAATTAATCACTTTAACTATGAACAATCATGCTTAAGCTACATAATCTTTACCCCCTGGAATGGAGATAAGAAACGCCCTAACCTTTGTAATAGAGATTGATAGGATTGAATCAACTGGTATAAATACAGATGTAACAAGACAGCACCACACACAACTTAGGAGTCAGAATTCAGAAGACAGAACCTACACGGAGCCTAGACACAGAAGAACTTCGCTGGAGAGAGCATGGGAAAAGATCCTGGACTGAACCTGACTACAGAAATATGGCAAGAGGACCTGACTAAAACCTGGTGACTGAACCTGGCTGGAGAGCCTGGACGGAGCCTGGCTGGAGAGCCTAGCGAGGGAACATGGCCACAGAACTTCCCTGGAGATCCAAAGCAGAACCTCTCTGGAGATCCAGACCAGAACTTGGCTGGAGATCCTGGCTGGAGATCCTGGCTAGGCTGCTGATCAACTGAACGCTGTCTCCGTGTCATTCCTTCTTCGCCGACTCCGTCCACACCTTTGGGGACCCCTGGACCCGCTGGAGTTGGACCCCGGCAGATCTCATGTGGAAACTGTTGATCAAAAATAGACCCAGAGTTATAGAAGCATGAATAGACTGTTGAATCTCAGAGGGAAAGCAGGGAAGGTTGAGTGGGAAGAGATCAACCAATGAACTTGTACTTATATATGCATAACCTGTGAACACAAACAATGGGATGGTTAGGGCCTGGGCAAGGAGAGGATGGGAGGGAGCTCGAAGAGGTTAAGGGGGTGGCTATGTAAAACTTTCAACAAAAAAGATTTATAGTTTTTATTATTTTTTATTTCAGAGAGGATGGAATAGGGAGAGAAAGATAGAAACATCAATGATGAGAGAGATTCATTGATTGGCTGCCTCCTGCACACCCCCTATTGGGGATCAAGCCTGCAATTCAGGTATGTGCCCTTGACCGGAATCGAGCCCGGGACCCTTCATTCTGCAGACAGACGCTCTATCCACTGAGCAAAACTGGCTAGATCAACAATAAAAATTTGAAAAAATAGCGGTGAATATTTCATGTTCGTTTTAATGGAAGTGTGCAAATTACTGTGGAAGAAATAGTTAAGCCTGTTTAAGGGTGTTGGGGAATGTTTTATATCTTGAACAGAGCATAGTGGGCTGGGTACAAATCACCACATGGATAGGTAGAGAAAGGGTCACTTGGTAGAGATAACAGGTGTGTGGAAACCTGGAAGAGAGTGAGTGGGGAGTATCAGGTATTGCAGGAGCACATTTGGGTGGCTTATAAGAGTTCTAAGAAATGAGGTGTCAGTAGTGAGGTAGATGGTTAGATAAAAAGACTAAGTTTGATTTTATCTTGAAGGTTGGGGTTTTCACACTTGGAAAGATGTAACTAGCTTTGTTTAAAGGAAATCTTTTGTGGAAACTCTTTGTATAAAACACAAATTGCCCTGCCCTGTGTTTCTCAGTGGTTTTAGTGTTGGCCTGTGCATTGTAGGCTTGTGCACCAGGCCTCTAGTCCTATATAATAAAGAAGGAATATGCAAATTGACTGTCACTCCACCACAAAGATGGCGGTGTCCACAGTGGAGGCAGGGGTTTCTGTAACACACGATGGCTGCACCCACACTGCAGGCCGAGTTCCCATAGTGAGCCTTAACAAGCAATCACTAGGGACCTGAGGCTGTGCCATCCCTGCCCCCGTGGGGCTTGACAGGGGACCTGAGGTCGCGCCCACCCACCCGGCGGGTGTTGATGGGGACCTCAAGGTGTGCCCCCTGCCCCTGTGCTGGGCCGGGAACCTCAGGCTGCTCCCGCCAGGCCGGGGGACCTGAGGCCGCACCCCCTGCTCCGTGGCTGGGTCGGGGGACCTGAGGCTGTGCCACCCCTAGCGGGGCTTGGCAAAGGGAACTAAGGCCGCGCTCCCCCCTTGGCAGGGCTTGACGGGTCCTCAAGGTGCGCTCCCCTGCCCCAGTGCTGGGCTGGGGAACCTCAGGCTGCTACCCTTACTCCAGGCCGTGGGACCTCAGGCCGTGCTCCCTTCCCAGTGGGACTTGACGCAGGACCTGAGGCTGTGCCCCCCTCCTGGCAGGGCTTGACAAGGGACTTGAGACTGTGCCCCCCTCCTGGCACCACGCCGGGGGACCTGAGGCTGCGTCCCCTGTCCGGTAGGGCTTGACGGGATCTCGGACTGTGCACCTGGCCCAGCAGGGCTTGATGTGGGATCTCAGGCCACGTCCCCCACCCGATGTGGCTTGACAAGGACCTCAGGGTGCACCCCCCACCTTGGCCTGAGCTGGGGGACCTCAGGCCGCGCCCCCTGCCCTGGTGCTGGGCCAGGGTACCTGAGGCTATGCCCCCCGCCTGGTGAGGCTTGACAAGGGTGGAACAGGCCAGGTCTGGATCTAGCCCAATTGGGGTGGGGCTGGCCTGGTCTGGGTCTCCAGCAATTTTGAGGCGCATGTGGGTGGGCGGGGACTTGACTCTGGGTCCTGTGGTGTGCCCCAGACTCTGACAGGAGGAAGATTCTCATATATATTTTACTAATTTTCTTTCTTCTCTGACACTTCTATTATAGAGAAAAGACAAATAGCAATATTAAAATATTTCCTCTAATTAATCCCCTTTTTAATGTGCACGAATTTCGTGTACCAGGCCACTAGTATTTGTTAGAATCAGCAGAGGTTTGTCAGTTACACTAGAGATGTTATCAAAAGAATGACTCGGGGAAACCAATTAGCCCTAGATACGATTTTAGCAGGAAAGGGCAGAGTATGTGTAATGATAGGAGGTCAATGCTGTACTTTCATCCCTAACAATATGGCACCTGAAATCACCATAACCAAAGCCCTTCAAGGTTTAACAACCTTAGCCAATGAATTGGCAGAGAACTTGGGTATAGATGACCCCTTCTCTAGTCTAATGGAACAGTGTTTTGGGAAATGAAAAGGAATAATGGCTTTGGCCTTAACCTCTCTTGTTGTGATAATTGAGGTAATGACAGTAATAGGATGTTGCATTATTCTATGTATGAGAGGCCTTATCCAAAGGTTGAGACTGTTAACCAAACAAACCCCAGTAACATACCAGCAGAATAATCTCCTAGATACTGCAGAACATGAAAGTCAGACTGTTAGCCGAATTTGAATAAGAGAGTCAAATAAAAAGGGGGGGGAGGATTGTCAGAGTGAACAAGCAATCTTTTCTGCCGAAGAAAGGAGCTTGCTGCCATCTTAGGCTCCGCCATTTTGATATGAGCTTCAGTTCTTAAGGGCCGCCATCTTGGGCTCCGCCTTACCCCTCCCCTTCCTCTGAGTTAGCCAAATGGGAACTCGAGCTCTGAGCCCTGACCAATCAAGTCAGAGTCAGAGTGAGGGGCAGGGCTGACCCTGAACGGACTTCCTGTTAGGTGTGCCTTGCCCATGATTTCCAGCTGGCAAAAGCACCTTGGTTCATTTTTCTTCTCATACTCAGTATGTGTATGACATTTTACGAGTTACATAGCTGCTCTTAAGCCCAGTTTCCTTGTCTTTAAAAATGGGAATAGTATCTACCTATTGAGTTAATGTGAGAATTAAATGCCTTAAAACATGCAACAAAAGTTGTATACAAGTTAGTCCTTGATATTCACCAAACATTCACTAAGTGTCAAGAATTGTGAGTTAATATGTGAATTATTTCATTTGACATTTATAGAACAACTAGAGGCCCAGTGCATGAAATCCATGTACCGATAAGGGGGGGGGGGGTCCCTCTGCCCGGCTTGCACCCTCTCGCAATCCGGGACCCCTTGGGTAGGGTCCCTAGGCCTGGCAGGCGATCAGGGCCTATTGGGGCTTTCCTTCCCCCGGCTGCGGCAGCTGGCCCCACCCTGCCACTGCCCCCAGCACCCCCACCCCCATCACCACTGGTAGCCTCCTGCGGGTGACAGGCATGGGGTGCAGTCGCTTGGCTGGCCTGGACCTCTCTCTGCAGAGCAATTGCTGGCTGGCCCCGCACACCCGCCACAGCATCTCTGGCTGGTGGCCTGGGCCTCCCTCTGTTGGGTGATTCATTGTGGGGCCCCCAGATCGATCACCCCACAGAGGGAGGCCCCACCCACCTGCTGCAGTGCTGCCGCTGGCCTCCCTCTTTTGGGCAATCGCAAAGCCCCTCCCCCCCGCCCCCCTAACAGTCACGCCGCAGAGGGTGGCCTGGGCCTCCCTCTGCGGGGCAATCGTGGGGCAATGGCAGGCCCCCCGACCAGTCACATTGCACTACCTTGGCTCGTGTTATAGCGTGCTTGTCTGGAAGGTCGTCAGACGGTTGTTCTGCTGTTTGGTCGTTCATCGATTTACATATGCTTTTATTATTATAGATACTTTTAAGAGAAAACTGAGGCTTAGGGAGATTTCATACAGATTTGGGAATTATAAGTAATACAGTAAGTAATAAGCCTAAGTTTGATAGGATAGAATCAAATGCTGTCAGACCATTCCTACTCCATCTGTGATCCTCAGCCCAGCAGCTCCAGCATCATGTGGGAGCTTATTAGAAACTAATAGCCCGGTGCACGAAATTCGTGCATGGGGCTTGGCCAACAGTAAAGTCCTTTTCAGACCTAAGATGTGCTATTGCTATGAATCCTACCATGACATGAGCACAGATTGTAGCCCAGCCCAGCCTGCAACGATGCCCAGATTGTAGCCCAGATTGGGTCCCTCAGCCCAGCCTGCAACGATGCCAGCATCCCTCAGGGCGGACTCGGGCCTGAGGCCTCTGCCCTCCTCTCCCTCCGCACGTCTGGGGCGCAGACTCTGGCCTGAGGCTCTTCCCCTCCCCTCCTTCAGCACGGACTCTGGCCGAGGCCCCTGCCCTCCCCCTCTCTTCACCCGGCCAAGCACAAATGTTCAGCTTTAGAAGTAATTTACTTACTGATGGTTAGCAAATAACTTCTAAAACTGAATGTGTAGCCGTGAGCCCAGCATCCCTCACTGTGGACTCTGGCCCAAGGCCCCTGCCCTCCCTTTCCTCCACGTGTCCGGGGCGCAGACGTTGGGCTCATGTCACAGTGAGCCCAGCATCCCTCGCTGCGGACTCCGGCCTGAGGCCCCTCCCCTCCCCTCCCTCCCTTCCTTCAGCTTGGACTCCAGCCCGAGGCCCTTGCCCTCCCTTCCCTCCGCCCAGCCAGGGCACAGATGCTGGGCATTCCTTGAAATGGACTCGGGGCAATGCCGCCAGAGTCCTGCCCTGGCCACTATGGGCGCCGCATTCTTTGTCGTGGGCTGACAGTTAACAAAAGTCCTGGGAGACCACAGGCGTTGCTACGGCCTTGCCTCCCAGGGCCAGCGAAAGTCCCGGGAGCCCGCGCCACAGCCACCATCACCTCCTGGGGAGCTTGACACCTGCGTATGCAAATTAACTGCCATCTTTGTTGGGTAATTTGCATAGTCATTCGGATTCGCTGGTGTGCGTGGCTTCAGCATATGGGAGGGATGTCTAAGTTGCATGTTTAATCTATTATATAGGATAAGGAATCTCAAGCTTCACCCTAGATCTACTGAATTTAATAAAATATCTACACTAACAAAAGAGAAAAATGGTAATTGGCGTACGGCGCTACCCTTTTCATTGGCTAATCAGGGCTATATGCAAATTAACTGCCAACTAAGATGGCAGTTAACTGCCAACAAGATGGCGGTTAATTTGCATATGTAGGCACAATGCAGGGAGGCGAAAGGGAAAGCAGGAAGAAGCCCCCTGCCACTGACAGTGATCAGAAACCCAGGGGGGAGCTAAGAGCTGGAGGGCAGGGGAGCTAGCCATGATCGGAGAATCAGATGCCTTTGCCGCCCTGGCCAGTGATAGCAGGAAGTAGGGGTGCAGCCAGCGATGGGAGCTGGGCACTGTCGAAGCTGGCAGTCCCGGGAGCTAGGGGTCCCTTGCCTGGGCCTAAAGCGGAGCCCATGATCGCGGGGCCTCTGCAGCTGCGGGTCCCCGCTGCCTGGGCCAGATGCCTAGGCCAGAGGCATTAGGCCTGGGCAGGGGCAGAGCGGGAGATTGCGGGGAGCTGGGAGTCCCCTGCCCAGGCCTAATGCCTTGGCCAGAGGCGTTAGGCCTGGGCAGGGGCAGAGCAGGAGATCGCGGGGAGCTGGAGATCCCCTGCCCAGGCCTGACACCTCTGCCGGAGGCCTCAGGCCTGGTCAAGGGACCAATCCGGTGATTGGTGATAGGAGGGTGATGAGGGTCAACTCCTCTGGCCAAGGCATCAGGCCTGGGCGGGGGCCCGATCCTGCGATTGGAGGGTGATGGGGGTCAACGCCTGAGGGCTCCCAGTATGTGAGAGGGGGCAGGCTGGGCTGAGGGACACTCCCCCTCCCCCACACCCAGTGCATGAATTTTGTGCACCGGGCCCCTAGTATTAAAATAAATGCATTTTAGTATAACTTTATTCTTAATTTTCAGTGTTGGCATTTAAGGGATTATTCAGGAATTTTAAAATTAAGGGAAAACATTCTTTGACCATGTCTTCAAATTTTGTCCCCCCCGACCCTCCGGCCCCCCCCCCCCGCCACACACACACACTTAATGCTGGCATGTTAATGCTGTTATGGTAATTTTTATTTATTTTTCATCTTCACCTGAGGATATGTGTTTTGTTGTTGTAAATCTTTGCCCGAGGATAATTTGTCCATTTATTTGTTTACTTATTTATATAGAGTTGAATGGAAGGAGTGGGGAGAGAAAAACATGGATGTGAGAGAGATAGACACATTGATTTGGTTGTCTCTGCCCCATCTGGGGCTGGGGATTGAAGTGCACCCAGGTATGTGCCCTTGACAGGGAATTAAACCTGTGACCCTTTGGTCCACAGGTTGACGCTCTAACCTGGCCAGGGCTGAGGTTATGTTTTTTATTGATTTTTATTTATTTATTTTTTTTTTTTTTTAGAGAGGAAGGGAAAGAGAAGCATCGATGGGGAAGAAAAACTGATGGGTTGCCTCATGTATGCGCCCTTACCAGGAATTGAACTCACAACCTTTTGGTGTCCGAGATGACACCAACTTAGCTACCCAGCCAGGTCTGATAATTTGTAAGTTATTATTAGGCTTATTGTAATTCTAACTTCACATATCGTAGTTGGATATATTTTAAGTCCTTAAACAGTGTTACTTTTTAAAAAATCCAAAACTCAGATTTGGCTTCCACATTTGTCTGAGATTCTCCTTTTAAACTTTCTGAGGGTGCTGACAATGTCTATTAATTCTTTGTACAAGTAGGGATGATGTCTAAAATAAACATTTTAGTGTCAATTAGGTTTCAGATTATATATTTCATTTGTGTTTTATATACATGATTTTGCTTAAAAATATATTCTCTAAAGATGAAAAATTCAGATTTTTCCCCCTTGAATGTAGTTTCAAAATAATCTTTAGGAGAACTCTCAATATTTATGCTAAAATCAGGTTTAATTCATTTCTCTTGGGTAAATACCTAGAAGTAGATGGCTGGGTAATATGGTATGTGAGAGTTGAACTTTGAAAAATAAAATAACTTTTTACTTTAGAATCATTTTAGCTTTATAGAAAAGTTACAGTGACATTCAGAAAATTCATGTGTATTGGGTTGGCAAACTTCCTGCAAAGGGTCAGATATAGTAAATATTTTAGGTTTTGTAGACCAAGTGGCCTTTCTTGGAACTATTCAATGTTGCCAATGTAGGGCAAAAGCAGCCATAGATAATGAATAAATGAATGGGTGTTTAATAACTTTTAATCGTTTTTTTAAAAATTAAAAATAATTTTATTGTTTTTTAGAGAAGAAGGGAGAGGGAGAGGGAGACATGTATGTGAGCTTGAAACATTAAGCTGCTGCCTCCTGCAGGCCCCCTACTGGGTATCAAGCCTGAAACCTGGGCATGTTCCCTAACCAGGAATCGAACTGGCAACTTTTTAGTGCCTGGGACAATGCCCAGTCAACTGAGCCACATCAGCTGTAGCTGAAATCTTTTTTTAAAGTTTTATAGAAAACTTTTATGAAAACAGATAACAAATTGGATTTGACCCATGGGTTGTAGTTTGCTAACCCCATCTGTATACTCTTTACCCATCTTCCCTAATGTTTAATCTTATACAACCATGGCACATTAGTCAAAACTAAGGAATAAATTTTGGTATAATAGTATAAACTACAGGCTTTATTTGGATATCAACAGTTTTCCCCCAATATCTTTTTTCATTTCAGTTGTTGTTTTTTAATATATTTTTATTGATTTTAGAGAGGAAGGAAGAGATAGAAACATCAGTGAGAGAGAATCATTGATGGGCTGCCTCCTGCACGCCCCCCACGGGAGGTCAAGCTCACAACCTGGGCATGTGCTCTGACTGGGAATCGAACTGTGACCTCTTGGTTCAAACACAGCCATGCTAGTAGGGCTCATTTCCGGTTTTAATTCTATTAACCACATTACATTTTGTTACCATGTCTCCTTAGTCTGTTACTGTCATCAGTTTAGACTTATGGATGATACTCACTTTATTTTTTGGATTTTCATCTAATATTACCTTTGGCCACTGGAAATTCTTTCAGGTTGGCTCCTGTGTCCTTTAGACATGTCCTCATTTTTTGTTTTTGGAATACTTGCTTTCTGAATGAATAGTATTCCATTATATGGGTATATATATATTTTTTTATCCAAATGGCTGGCATTTGGATTATTTTCACCTTTTTAAACTATTATGAATAATAGCTGTGTGTATTTGATTATAGTAGGTATTTGTGTGGACTTGTATTTTCTTTTCTCTTGGAATTATGTTTAACTTTTTAATAAACTGCCAAACTTGTTTACTGAAATGGCTGTACCAATTTATATTCTCAGCAGCAATGTATTATAGTCCTGGTTGCTCCACATCATCATTAATACTTATTATTGTCTGTCTTTTATTATAGATATCCTAGGGGGTATAAAGTAGTATTGGATATGGTTTTGATTTGTATCTCTATAATGTTGATGTCTGGCATCTTTTTTGTGTTTATTAAGCTATTCATATGTTTTTGATGAAATTTCCATTAAGATCTTTGCCATTTAGAAAAGTTGTTGTCTTGTCTGTTTGTATATTCTGGATACAAGTCCTTCTTCAGAAATATGATTTTTACAAATATTTCAGTTATTCTTTCTTTTATGGCTTGTCTTTTCAGAAGTTAAAAATTTTGATGAATTTTAATTTATCAATTTGTTCTTATATGTTTGTGCTTTAGTATCATTTTCTTACTGAGGGTCACAGATGTTTTCTTTTAGAAGTGTTATTGTTTTTAGATTTTATATTTGGGTCTGTGATCCATTTTGATTTTTGCCTATGGTACTGAGATACTGATCAAAGGTGTTTTATTTTAAGTGTTGTTTTTGTGCATATGTTTTTGCACCATTTGAAAAGGCCGTCTTTTATCCACTGAATTGCCTTTGTACTTTGTCAAAAATTAGTTGTCTATGTGTGTGTGGGCTTACTTTATGGACTGTTTATTCTATTTCATTTTTTAGTCTTCTGACTCATGAAAATGTTATCTCTCTCTGTTTGTTTTGTCGTCCTTTGATTCCTCATTGAAAAGTTAATATTTTTCATTGTTTAGGTCTTATCTATTTTTTTGTTAGACTTAATCATCCTTCATACTACTTATTTATTGTTAATCTTCAGCCGAGGATATTTTTCCATTGATTTTTAGAGAAGAGGAGGAGGGAGGGAGGGGGGAGGGAGGGGGGGGGGGGGAGAGAGAGAGAGAGAGAGAGAGAGAGAGAGAGAGAGAGAGAGAAAGAAACATAGATATGAGAGAGACAAATTGATTGGTTGCCTTCCACACATGCCCCAATTAGGACTGGGGATCAAGCCTGCAACTGAGGTACATGCCCTTTACTGGAATCGAACCTGGGTCCTTTCAGTCCACAGGCTGATGCTCTATCCATTGAGTGAAATGTACTAAGGCAGTGATGGCAAACCTGTGACACATGTGTCAGAGGTGACACGCGAACTCATTTTTTTGGTTGATTTTTTTTTTGTTAAATGGCATTTAAAATATATAACATATGAAAACTATAAGTCTTTGTTTTACTATGGTTGCAAATATCAAGAAATTTCTATATGTGACACGGCACCAGAGTTAAATTAGGGTTTTTCAAAATGCTGACTCGCCAAGCTCAAAAAGTTCGCCTTCACTGTACTAGGGCAACTCAATACTTTTTAAATTGCAATTGTGTTTTGCTAGTATATAAAGATATCATTGAGTTTTGTATGTTGATCATAGATCCTGTAACCACCCAATCCTTCTCTCTCTCTCTCTCTCTCTCTCTCTCTCTCTCTCTCTCTCTCTCTCTCTCTCTTTTCGTTATTGCACTGTCTAGAACTTCCCATAAAATGTCAAGTAGAAGTGTTCAGATAAGACATCCTTGTCTTATTTCTTATCTCACAGGAAAGCACTCAAGCTTTCCCCATTTCTCATTAGATTTCTTCCTGAACTCATGGGCTATTTAGAAAGAAATGTGTTAATTTGTTCCAAATATTTGGGAATCAGAGAGCTTACTATTATTGGTTTTTAATTTCATACTAGAGGCCTGGTACACGAAATTCGTACACGGGTAGGGTCGCTAGGCCTTGCCAGTGATCAGTGCCGATCGGGCCTTCCGGCTGTCAGCCAGGGCCTTCTTTCCTTGGCTGCTGGCCAGGGCCTTCTTTTGTTCTGTGCTGCCCCATGGTGGTCAGCACACATCATAGTGAGCAATTGAACTTCCAGTCGAACTCCTGAGGGGACACCTTGCATATTAGCCTTTTATATATATAGAAGATTTGTCAGATAAGATGCTTTTTGTGACTTTCATCTTTTTAAATTTATTGAGATTTGTTTTATGGCACAGGATGTGGTCTTTTTTGCAGTGCTTCATGTGTACTTGAAAAGAATGTGTATTCTGCTATTGTTAGCTGGAGTGTTCTATAAATGTCAGTTCTGGAACTTTCAAAAATCTTTTAATACAAAAGGGATGAAATATGAAATGGATTTATTTCCCTTTTCCCAAATTCATAGCATGAGTCCTTGGAAATCCTGCCAGCTCTTTTTTTTTGCTTCAGAGCAGTCTTCTGATTGGAATGACAGCTTTGAATTGGAAGACATTATTTCATTAATACACTAATCAGCCACAGAGATTACCTGATTGGCTACTTAATAATTAAATGAAGTTGCTTGTAACTCATTGAGCCTACACAGAACTCACTAAATTAACTCTTTACTGTCCAGTATGCCTGGGTATTCTCATGTGCAACTGGAGAAGCCTAAATCCATGAAAATTCTGGTGAGATAAAGAAGCAGATATTCCAGTCAGTCTCAAGAGAAGTACCTTATTTAAGAAGCAGAGTAAGTACAAGTAAAACAAAGCTACAAGTTCAAAAACCAGTCCTTAACTTGAGTATTCCTTTATTAGCAATGTTCTTGGCATCTTAATGGAAAAACTTTTAGACCAACACTTCTTTTGGATAATTTGAGATGAACTCTCTTCATAGAACCTTCTTGCAGCAGCCTGGTGAGACACAGTAAGGTTGGTGAAAGAGAAGGCCACACTGGATGGATTATAAATTATAGATGATGAACAAAAAATAAGAGCTAGAATTTCAGAATTGGAAGAGACCTTGAATAAGATGACCTCATTTCAGTCTTTCATTTTATATATGGGTAAAGTGATGGTTGAGAAAATTAAGATACAGAAAAATCAGGCATTTGTTAACAGTGGTTTTCAACAGGTGTGATTTGCCCCCAAGATGACTTGGCAGGGGCTGGAGACATTTTTTGTTGCTACAATTTAGGGCTGGGGCAGGGGACTACTGATGACTGGGTAGAGATCATGATTATTGCCAAATATCCTATAACTAGAGGCCCGGTGCACGAAATTTGTGCACTGGGTGTGTGTGTGTGTGTGTGTGTGTGTGTGTGTGTGTGTGTGTGTGTGTGTAGTGTCCCTCAGCCCAGCCTGCCCCCTCTCACATACTGGGAGCCCTCAGGCGTTGACCCCAGCCCAGGCCTGACGCCTCTGACAGAGGCATCAGGCCTGGGCTGGGGGCAGAACCAGTGATGGGGGGAAATGAGGGTCCCCTGCTGGGCGGGAGAGCGGGTTGGGGGCGAGTCGCCCTGCCGGCCTGCGTGATCGGGTCCCGGGCGACCACTGGCACTCACGCCCTCAACCCGCTCTCTGATGGCGCTGTACCATCCTGCCTGCAATATGCAAATTAGCCGCCATCTTTTTTGGCGGTTAACTGCCCTCTTAGTTGGCAGTTAATTTGCATATCTCACTGATTAGCCAATGAAAAAGGTATCGGTCGTACGCCAATTACCATTTTTCTTTTATTAGTATAGGATGCATAGGACAGCTCCCCAGAACAAAACAATGTTCTGGCTCAAAATGTCAATACTGTGGAACCTAAGAAACCCTGTTCAAAATCCAACTTAACTTGAGTTTTTATTAGAACATGAACCTCCAACTCTACTTCAATGACTCACATTATATTGTCATCAGCTGTTGGTAACCACCTCTAAACTATTTTTTCCAAGTTGGTTTACATTAACATAAAACTAACCCTTAACCATTTAAAGTGTACAATTTAATGGTACTTAGTAAATTTACATTGTGCAGCTATTTAGATTTATCTAGTTCCAAGACATTTTTGTCACCCCAAAAGGAAATGCTATACTCACTAAAACAGTCACTTTTCATTTCACTCTGCTTCCAACGCCTGGCAACCACTAGTCTGCTTTTTGTCTTTATGGGTTCTAAATTCTTTTATGTTTGCTTTCTTTTGAATGCTTTGGAAAGAACATTGGACAAGAAGTCAAGAGAGTGCACTTCACATCCCAGTTGCCTTGCCTTGTTCTTTGTCTTGCTATCTGTATGATTCAAGTTACTCATCTATTCTAAGCCTCAGTTTGCTCTTTATTTGTGTGACAGCTGTCATAGTAGCCAGAATGACATTCTTCCTTAAAGTCTGAAATTCTAGCTCACATTTTGTTCACTCAGAATTTTTGTTGGACATCCGTAACAGAATTTTTATTTTAAAAACAATTTTTTATCAGTTTAAGAGAGAGAGAGAGAAATATCGATTTGTTGTTACACTTATTTGTGGATTCATTGGTTGCTTCTTGTATGTGCCCTGACAGAGATTGATCCTGCAACCTTAGTGTATTGGCATAACACTAACATCTGAGCTACCCGACCAGGGCTGTAACAGAATTTGTAATTATACAATAACTAGAGGTCCGGTGCACAAAAATTTGTGCACTCGGGTGGGATCCTCAGCCTGGCCTATGCCCTCTTGCAGTCTGGGACCCCTCGGAGGATGCCCACCTGCTGGCTTAGGCCCCTCACTGGGGGGATCGGGCCCAAGATGGCAGTCAGACATCCCTCTGGCAGCCCGGCAGCCCTTGGGGGATGTCCACTTGCCATCGGGGAGCAGACCTAAGCTGCAGTCGGACATCCTTAGCGCTGCTGAGGAGGGAGGAGAGGCTCCCTCCACCACTGCTGTGCTGGCAGCCATCAGCCTGGCTTGTGGCTAAGCAGAGCTCCCCCTGTGGGAGCGCACTGACCACCAGGGGGCAGCTCCTGCATTGAGCGTCTGCCCTCTGGTGGTCAGTGTGTGTCATAGTGACCAGTCATTCTCAGTGGTTCTGCTGTTAGGGTCAATTTGCATATTACCCTTCTATTAATATAGAATAGAGGCTTGGTGCACAGGTGGGGGCCGACTGGTTTGCCCTGAAGGGTGCCCTGGATCAGGGTGGGGGTTCCGTTGGGGTGCCCGCCCAGCCTGGGTGAGGGGCTGATGGCTGTTTTCAGGCTTCCCAAAGCCCCTTTAGGGTGGGGGTCCCCACTGGGGTGCCTGGCAAGCCTGGGTGACGGGCTAAGAGCCGTTTTCAGGATGCCTAGACCCCCTTCCGTATGGGGGTCCCCACTGGGGTGCCTGGCCAGCCTGGGTGAGGGGCTGATGGCTGTTTTCAGACTGAACAAGCCCCCCGGCGACCAAAGCTCCCAGCCTTTCCTTTTTTTTTTTTTTTTTTTTTTTATTCGCTCCAGCTCCGTGGCCATGGCAGCTGGAAGCGGGTATCTGGGGTTTATTTACCTTCTATAATTGAAACTTTGTTGCTTTGAGAGGAGGCAGCAACCAGCTGGGAAGCTTGGCTTCTTCCATCATTGGGGCAACCAAGCCTTCTGCTTGCTCCAGCTCCGTGGCTGCCCGCCATCTTGGTTGGGTTGATTTGCATATAGTTACTCTGATTGGCTGGTGGGCATGGCTTAAGGCATAGTGAATGTATGGTCAATTTGCATGTTTGTCTACTATTAGGTAAGATTTATTTCTCATCCAGGATGCTTCTGAGCCACCTTTCCAGATACTGAATTAAGTATCCTTGGATTGATGTGCTTTGATTTTGAAACTAATTTTAGTTTAACACATTGTATGCGGGAAACGTATTTATACGTTTTACATTGACTGGTAGTAGAGCGGCGCGGGACATGTATTAATACGTCTTTTATAGACTAGCGGTAGAATGTGGTAACGTATGAATACGTAAACTAAAGTTATCGTAATTTTACTGAATGTTGCCATTTGCGCAAAAAATTAGCAAAAATGGCCCGCGCCACCTGTTAGCGCTCGATAAAAACTACCCGCAAACAATGTGTTAAGCTCAAATAAAGTGATTAGGGAGATAAAGATACCTCCAAAATATAAATTCATCCCATTACTAAACAAATACATTTTGGGTTACCTAATTTAGCACGTACTTCGTATTGCTTTGTAATTTAACAAACAAACACAAGTATATTCCTGTATTTGAGTTCTTGCTTAAAACCCTCCAATCGTCCTGGATGGTGTGGTTCAGTGGTTAGAGTGTCACCCCTCAGATCAAAGGGTCTTGGGTTCAATTCCTGCTCAAGGGCAGGTACCTGGGTTGCGGGTTCTTTTCCTGCCCCCAGTCAGAGCATGTGTGGGAGGCAACCAGTTGATGTGGCTCTCTCACATAGATGTTTTCTCTGTCTCCCCCTTCCACTCTCTCTGAAAAACCAATGGAAAAAAAATATCCTCAGGTGAGGATTAAACAAAAAATAACCCTCCAGTGGTTTCTTGCATTTAGAGTAAATTGTAAATTCATTAACATGAATAGTAGGGTCCCCACAAAATCTTTCTGTTTTCATGGTCTGATCAGTTATTTTTCTCATGAAGTCTCTGGACCCCTTAAGGCCTTTGTACCAGCTGTTTCCTCTCTTTGAACGGCATGGGAGTATGTGCCCTGTTCCTAGCTGTCAAATCTCAGCCCCAGATGTCATTTCAGTGAAATCTTCCATGATTACCCTATCCATCTATATGGCTTGTTTTAGTAATTTAAAAATGAAGTAGAGAAAACAATACATTGAATTTCCATCACCCAGCTTTAACAATTGTTAACATTTCATGTTCATAATCACCTAGTTTAAAGTAGTGCTCCATAACTCTTCAATTTTCTTTTTCTGCAGTTACCTTGTTTAATGTATTTGTACCTCCCTAGCCCTGCACACTATAAATTTCATGGAGTTAGGTACACATTCACTCTTGACTCCCCAGTACCTGGAATTGTCCATGTACATAGTAGATACTCAATAAATATTTACTGAATGAATGAAATAAACTTCCTAAAAGCAGGAACAATGTTTATTCATATTTGTATTCTTTTTTTTTTAAACGAGTACTGACCCTCTTTTTTAATTTTTTTCCATCACCATTTATTCCCCCTATATCCTCTTCCACCTCCACTCAACCCTACCACCAATCACCACATCTGTGTTAAGTTCTTTCTCTTTTTTGCTGAATCTGCACATTTGTATTCTTAACTGTGCCTAGTAAAGAACAACTTCACACATACTGGACATTTAGTAAATATTTAGTCTGGTATTTTTTATTTTTCTAAGTTACTGCTCCTCTCTACTGACAATAGATTTGTTTACATAATGGCCCTTCAGGATTTCTCTAATAGAAGGGAGGAGAAGAGTATACTTTTCTTTCATTTACTTTCTGATCACCCTGCTTATATAAGAACAGGCTTCTTATGGATTGGTGATTTTTTTTTTTCTTTTTCCCCTTAACAGATTCACTTGTTTTTTTAATCCTCCTTGTTGTCTGTTCATAGGTAATTCCTAACACATTATGGAAGCCTGCCTTTATCTTTCCTTTCTCTGATCTGTTGTTTCTAGAACTATAGAAGATGAGATGTGGAAAGGATGTTTGAGATCATTTAGGTTTAATTCATGGTTTTACAGGTGAGGAGATTTCCCAAGGTCATAAGCAATGGGTTGAATTGGGATTAGGCCCAGTAGAGCCAAACCTAGCAGTTAATTGTAGGCAAAATCTTAATCTTTTTTTTCCCCATTGTTTTCTATTTATGAGTTCTGTTTATCAATTAAATTCCTTGTAATCTGTGACCATGTTTTTTTTCTTTTTTAGTACCTTACATAGGTTTTAGTACTAGCCACAGAGTGGTATTTATTTTGGGGTTAAGAGAGTAATGAGAAGGCATTGTGTTTTTGCAGTATTGGAAAATAAATTCAATATGATATTTCTACCTGCCTTATGGAAAGAGATACCTGGAGGGTAAATCTTGATTACTTGTGCAATGGACATATAAAAAGAATTGGAAATGGAACAGATGACATGAAGAGGATTACCAGAAGATTGCAGATGGTGTCTTTGCACTTTGGAATGAGTCCCTCAGTTCCTGCTGTCCAAGACAGTGTGAATGCTCCATCTGGATCTTCCCTGAGTACAAGAATGTGAAGTCATGGCCATTGGATGTAAAATCTGGGTTTTGATGAAAGTAATTGTCAGGTTGGATAGACTTGAAAATGTTAGAGACAGGATGTGAGGAAATGAAGACTTGGTTTAGGTAGGTCCTAATGTATGACTTCTCTTTCCATTTATCTAGTAAAATCCAAATCATTGGCACCTTGGTTCCTGTTTTTATTCTTTTTTATCAAAAAGAAAACTTAAGCCCTGGCCAATGTTGCTCAGTTGGTTGTAGTGTTGTCCCATGTATCAAAGGGTCTTAGGTTTGATTCCAGATAAGGACGCACACCTAGGTTGTGGGTTTGACCCCTGATTGGGGTGCATATGGGAGGCAAATGATCCATGTTTCTCTCTTACCTCAATGTTTCTCTCTCTTCCTCTCTCTTCCTTTCTCTCTAGATTCAGTGAAAAGCAGCCTCTGGTGAGGATTAAAAAAAAGGAATAGTTAAGTATAAATGTAAAAATTTAAAATAATGCTTTTTCTCTCAAAAAAAGTTGATTGTAGCTCTTGTCCCATCTTACAAAATAGTGAGTGGAAAAGCCGAGAAACTGGATACTAAGGAGAAGAAACCTAAAGCCAATAAGGCTAATGCTGGTGGCAAGGTTAAGAAGGGAAAGCCCCAAGGCAGCCAAAACTGTCCTAGTGAGAGGAATTGTTAGATATTCCCAATCAATTGTGTGTTCCTGAAAGGCCATGCACTCGAGGAAGTATTCAAAAGCTAAATCTAGAATTGAAAAGAAAAAGAAGAAAGTTTCTGCTACTGTCACAACACCAGTTTGTGGTGGGTGACAAGAATGGTGTACCCAAGTGGTCAAACTTTGCAAAATGCCTAGATATTATCCTACTGCAGATGTGCCTTGAAAGCTATTGAACTGTGGCAAGAAACCCTTTAGTCATCATGTGAGAAAACGGGGGACCAGCATCACTCCTGGGACCATTCTGATCATCCTTATTGAGCACCACAGAGGCAAGAGGTGTAGTTTTCCTGAACTAGCTGAGCAGTGGCTTGCTATTTGAGACTGGACCTCTGTCCCTTAATTGAGTTCCTCTGCATAGAACACTTTAGAAATTTGTCATTGCCATCTCTACCAAAATTGATATCAGTGGTGTAAAAATACCCAAACATCGTACAGATGATTACTTCAAGAAGAAGCTGCACAAGCCCAGACACCAGAGGTTGAGATGTTCAACACAGAAAGAGAAATACAAGATTACAGGGCAGCCCAAGGCTGTTCAGAAAGCCATCGATTTGCAAATTCTGCCAAAAATCAAAGCAGTTCCTCAGCTCCAGGGCACTGTTGGCTTTCACAAATGAAATTTATTTTCACAAACTGTTCTAAATTCCTTTTGAAGAACCTAATTAAACAACTGATCTGTTTTTTTAAAGAGTTGATTTAAACTTCAGAAAATTGAGATAAGAGAATGGTTAGTTATAATTAGTTATCTTGAGCCTATATATAGACATATTTATATACTAGGGGCCCGGTGCACGAAATTCGTGCACTGGGTGTGTGTGTGGGGGGGTAGTGTCCCTCAGCCCAGCCTGCCCCCTCTCACATACTGGGAGCCCTCAGGCGTTGACCCCCATCAACCTCCAACCGCAGGATCGGCCCCTTGCCCAGGCCTGATGCCTCTGACAGAGGTGTCAGGCCTGGGCAAGGGACCCTCATTTCCCCCCATCACTGGTTCTGCCCCCAGCCCAGGCCTGATGCCTCTGGTCCAGGCATCAGGCCTGGGCAGGGGACCCCCAGACCCCTCCGATTGCTGGCTCTGCCCCTTGCCCAGGCCTGATGCCTCGGCCAGAGGCGTAGACCCCCATCACCCTCCGATCGCCTGATGGGCCCCTTGCCCAGGCCTGACGCCTCCGCCAGAGGTGTCAGGCTTGGACAGGGAACCCCCATCTCTCCCCGATCACTGGCTCTGGCCCCCGCCCAGGCCTGAGGCCTCTGGCCCAGGAATCATGCCTGGGCAGGGCACCCCCATCTCCCTCTGATCCCTTGCTCCACCCCCTGACGCCTCTGACCCAGGCTTCAGGCCTGGGCAAGGGGACCATCATATCCCCCCAATCCCCGGCTCAGCCCCCCGCCCAGGCCTAATGCCTCGGCCAGAGGAGTTGACCCTCATCACCCTCCGATCACCAATCACCGGATCGGCCCCTTGACCAGGCCTGAGGCCTCCGGCAGAGGTGTCAGGCCTGGGCAGGGGACCCCCAGCTCCCTGCGGTTGCAGGCTCCGCCCCTGCCCAGGCCTAACGCCTCTGGCCTAGGTGTCCGGCCCGGGCAGCGGGCACCCGCACCTGCAGCGGCCCCGCGATCGTGGGCTTCGCTTTAGGCCCAGGCAAGGGACCCCTAGCTCCCGGGACTGCCAGCTTCGACCGTGCCCAGCTCCCATCGCTGGCTCCACCCCTACTTCCTGCTATCACTGGCCAGGGCGGCAAAGGCGCCTGATTCTCCTATCATGGCTGGGGGGCAGGGCAAAGGCGGCCCCAGGGCTGCCTTTGCCCTGCCCCCCAGCTCTTAGCTCCCCCCTGGGTTTCCGATCACTGTCAGTGGCAGGGGGCTTCTTCCTGCTTTCCCTTTCACCTCCCTGCATTGTGCCTACATTTGCAAATTAACCGCCATCTTGTTGGCAGTTAACTGCCAATCATAGTTGGCAGTTAATTTGCATATAGCCCTGATTAGCCAATGAAAAGGATATCGTCGTACGCCAGTTACCATTTTTCTCTTTTATTAGTGTAGATGCAAACACAATTTGAAAATACATGGTATTGTAATAACATATGTTTTATTTTAAAAGTAATATATGCACTGGCCGGGTTTGCTCAGTGACCTAAAGGTCTCAGGTTCGATTCCCGGTCAAGGGCACATACCTTGGTTTCAGGTCCAATCCCCGGTCCCAGTCAGGGTAAGAATGGGAGGCAGTTAATCCATGGATCTCTTAACACATTGATGTTTCTCTTTCACTCTCCCTCTCTTCCCTTCCTTCTCTCCCCTTCCACTCTCTCTAAAAATCATTGGGGAAAATGTCCTCACTATTCATGTGAGTATTTAAAAAAGAAAGAAAAGAAAGTAATATATAATGAACATTTTTTCATATTATGCGCACCTGTACTATCATCATAATCAGATATGGCTATGCCATTGCTTATTTAACCACTTTCCTATTGGACATCTAGGTGTTTCTCAATCAATATTATTTATATAAACTAACAGTGCTAAGATGACATCTTTGTATGTATGTGTACAAGAAAAAATTCATGGTGAATTTTTGTGCTCAAGATTCTGTAGTAGGTTTTTAAATATAAATATAAATATATATAAATATAAATATATATATAATCTACTTACACAAAACCCTGGGTGTTGTTCATCACGACCAGAAGAACCGCGACCAAGCAGAAGGAAGTCAGTCCTGTGGGGTTGTCTTGGCAATAGCTGCACCCTCCCCCAAGCTGTTTCCCAGAGCTGTTTCCTGTAGGATGGGGTTTGAGGCAGGAACCCGCCCTGGGAGCGTGGAGGCATATCTTTATAAAGTGTACTGCGTCAGCACAGCCAAGGGTGAACCTGAGTGGGGGCGACTGAAAGGCTTAGAAAAGACAGACAAGAGAATGAAAGCCGGGTCTCGGTGGGATGCTGCTTCTCTGAGAGACAGTGACCATGTCCACAGCCATGCCTTTATTTTATAGCAGATGCTACAAGGCAAAGTAAGGGAGTGACCAAGATGTTTACAACATTCTCCTGGGTTTCAGTCCTACTCAACTACATGCACCTGAACTCTATCAAGCCTACATCACTCAGGCACGTGGGGCCATGTGTTCGGACCATAGGTTCAAGCTTACAACTACAGCTGTTGGTTATAATTGTGCTGGGAGGGCCCTGCCCTCTAAGCTGGGACTTGCACGTGGCAATGAGAGGACTGTGCCCTCTCATCAGTCCAAGGCTTGAACCTGTCCAAAACACTGCAGCGGCTTCCCACAATAAAGTTTTAATTCTCTTTCTTTATTACTAATGTTGTGGCCCCACCCACATAACAAACAATTTCCGGAGGATGAGGCCCAGGAATCAGGATTTTTAAAAGATTCACAGGTGATTTTAATGTGCAGCCAAGGTTGAGAATCACTGCTATAGATAATATTAAACATATCTAAACGTGCAATTCTTTGTCCAAAAATGAGCATGTTCAGAAATTAAATGAGGAAAATGTGGTTATACTCGATGGAGATTTTCACACATATTTGAGTGATGATTCCATTGATTCCACAGGTGATGCTGAAAAGGAAAATTTTTCCATTGAATTTCTTAAGAGTATTACTCCTTCAGGGAATGCCATGTCATCAATTAAAATTGAAAGTGGCTGCAATCATCATGCTATTGAGATATCTCAATAGTAAATGGGGTCTTTGTAATGGTACCAGATTTATTATCAAAAGATTACGACCTAACATTATCGAAGCTGAAGTATTAACAGGATCTGCAGAGGGAGAGGCTGTTCTGATTCCAAGAATTAATTTGTCCCCATCTGACAGTGATTCGACGATGGTTTACTGTGATGCCCGCATTTGTGATGACTATTCATGAATCACAAGGATAAACTCTAGGCAAAGTAGGCAGATTCCTACCAGAACCCATTTTTGCACATGGTCAGTTATATGTTGCTTTCTCTCGAGTTTGAAGAGCATGTGATGTTAGAGTTAAAGTTCTAAGTACTGCATCACAAGGGAAATTAGTCAAGCACTCTGAAAGTGTTTTCACTCTTAATGTGGTGTACAGGGAGATATTAGAATAAGTTTAATCACTTTTATCAGTCATTGTTTGCATCACTGTTGTTTTTATATCATGTTTTTGTTGTTTTCATATCATGTTTTTGTCACTTTTATATCATGCCTCTGTTATATCCTTTTGTTACTGTTTATCAATAAATTTATATATTATTTTCATATACATTTTAATAATTTCCTTTCATCTCTCACACTTCTATTATAGAGAAAGGGCAAAAAGCAATATTAAAATATCTCCACTAATTCCCTTTTTTTAAAAAAATATATATTTTATTGATTTTTTACAGAGAGGAAGGGAGAGGGATAGAGAGTTAGAAACATCTATGAGAGAGAAACATCGATCAGCTGCCTCCTTGACCGAAATCGAACCTGGGACCCTTGAGTCCGCAGGCCGATGCTCTATCCACTGAGCCAAACCGGTTAGGGCAATTAATTCCCTTTTGATGTGCACAAATTTCGTGCACCGGGCTACCAGTAATAAATATATATATAATTCCAGAGAGGAAGGGAGAGGGAGAGAGAGATAGAAACATCAATGATGAAACTAGATCACCAACTTAACACCATACACAAAAATAAACTCAAAATGGATAAAGTAATTAAATGTAAGAAGGGAAACCATAAAAATCTTTGAAGAATCCAAAGGCAACAAAACAGCAGATATATGTCATAGCAGTACCTTTACCGATACAGCTCCTAAGGTAATGGAGACAAAGGAGAAAATAAACAAATGGGACTACATCAAAATACAAAGCTTCTGCACAGCAAAAGAAACCATCAACAAAACAAGAGAGCCTACTGCATGGGAGAACATATTTGTCAATGTTATCTCCCATAATGGTTTAATCTCCAAAATTTACAGGAAAATCATACTAAACAAAAGGAAGATGAACAACCCAATCAAAAAATGGGCAAAGGACCTAAATAGACATTTTTCGAAAGAGGACATACAGAAGTCGGAGAGACATGAAAACATGCTCAGAGACACTAATCATCTGAGAGATGCAAATCAAAACAACAATGAGATACCATCTCACACCTGTCAAAATGGCTATCATCAACAAATCAACAAATGACAGGTGCTGGAAAGGATGTGGAGAAAAAGGAACCCTCGTTCACTGCTGGTGGGAATGCACACTGTGCAGCCACTGTGGAGAACAGTATGGAGTTTCCTCAGAAAGTTAAAAATGGAACTCCCGTTTGACCCAGTGATTCCACTTCTAGGAATATATCCCAAGAAACTAGAAACACCAATCAGAAAGGATATATGCACCCCTATGTTCATAGCAGCACAATTCACCATAGCTAAGATTTGGAAACAGCCTAAGTGCCCATCATCAGATGAGTGGATTAAAAAACAGTGGTACATCTACACAATGGAGTACGCTGCTATAAAAAAGAAGAAACTTTTACCATTTGTAACAGCATGGGTGGAACTGGAGAGCATTATGCTAAGCGAAATAAGCCAGCTGTTAAAAGATAAATATATGATCTCACTCATGTGGGATATAATGATCAACATAAACTGATGAACAAAAATAGATCCAGACACAAATGGCGGGAGGAGGGGGGGAGGGAGATAAAGATCAACCAAAGAACTTGTATGCATGTATATTAGCATAACTAATGGACACAGACACTGGGGCGCAGGGGGCTTGCCCTTAGGGGTGGGAGTGGCTGGGGGGGTCGATCAGGGAAAAAAGAAGACTTATGTAATATTTTTTGAACAATTTTTTTAAAAAGAAACATCAGTGATGAGCGAGAATCATTCATTGATTAGCTGCCTCCTGCAGACCCGCCCCCCCCCCCCTCAACACACACACACACACACACACACACACACACACACACACACACACACACTGGGGTTTGAGACCACAACTCGGGCATGTGCCCTGGCCAGAAATTGAACTGTGACCTCTTAGTTTATAGTTCAGTACTCAACCACTGAGCCTCGCCGGCCAGGTTTAAGTTTTTGATTGTCATGGCTAATATTCTAATAACTTGCCTCATTTATTTTGCATGTCAAGTAAAAGATCCATAGCAGTGGCTGCAGTTCTGGTGTTCTACCCTTCATTTTCTGTTTCTAGCTTTCCTGCCCCCCTCCCCCTTTTTTTAATCCTCACCTGAGGATATTTTTTCCATTGACTTCTAGAGAGAGAATGGAAGGGAAGAGAGGGGAGGTGGGGCGGGGGTGGGGGGAGAAAGAGAGAGAAAGAGAGAGAGAAAGAGAGGCGAGAGAGATACATCGATTGGTTGCCTCCCACACGCGCCCCTCCCAGGACTGGAGAACCTGCAACTGAGGTACATGCACTTGATCGGGAATTGAACCTGAACCCTTTGATCCGTGGGTTGATGCTCTAACCACTGAGAAAATGTAGCCAGGATTCATTTATATTTTTTAAATTCCCTGTTCTACCTCCCTTACTCTTTAGCTACTTTTTTGGTTTGTGTGTCTGTGTCAGGCCTGGGTTTGTCTTAGCTCCCATGGTTAGAGCTAAAGAAGCCTTTTTGACTTCAGTTCAAAATTCTATAGCACTTGCTGATTTTCACATTGGAGGAGAGATATGAGGAGTATTTAAACTCCCTCCTAATCGTCAACAAAGGTAACTGATATGTATTGTTTTGGGGTCAGAGAAAAGGTGGAGAACCTTTTTCTAGAGGATCTGCTAAAGGTGAATTAGGACTTCTGAGGTTCTGGAAATTGTGTATGGAAGTTCCTCGATATGGCTATAAAAGATCTATGAAGTGATTTGTGAAACCTAAACAGGATTTGCGTCTCCATTAGTGTGTGCAATGGCTTTATATGGAAACACGTGGTGGGCTTCCTTGGGGAAAGGGAAGATGGATTTTAACTGCCTCCTCAGTAGACATTTGGAGCTGCCTCCCCTTTTTTAAAATTTTGTTTTATTGCTTAAAATATTACAAAGAGTATTACATGTGTCTCCTTTTTTTCCCCCCTTGACCTTCCCCCAGCCTCCCCTGCCCCCCTTTCCTGTGGGTGTAAGAATCTGTTTGTGCCTCTGCATTCTGCCTAGTGATGAGATGTTCTGTTTTTGCCGGTAGGTTGCAGTCTGACTTTTATTAGCCATTGTTTCAATTTTCTTCAGGGAATGCCTGACACCCCTCTCTGAAACGGAGAGTGTCTAACCTCAACCTACACGCCCTCTTGGGTCACACTACCTTTCTTTGACCATGTTGGACCTTAAATAAACCTTTTGCAGAGCCTGTGGTTAGTTGTTAAGCTGATTTAAAATGAAGGATATCTGTGATAATTGTGGACCTCCTATAAAGAGGTAATCAGAAAATTATTCTTGTAGTGAACAAGTTTATAGTTCTGATCTTAGAAGCTAGAGTGTGAAGGAAAACGGCTAATTTGTGTACTAACAGCATCAGAAGGTGTGACTTATTTATTAATAACTAGAGGACTAGTGCACGAAGAGGGCCGGGTAGGGATGCGGGAGGTTGGTCATCCACAGAGGGACTGCGGGACAGCCCCAGGGCATGTTCAGCCCGTTTCATTCAGTCCCGATCAGCCAGACCCCAGCAACAAGCTAACCTGTCAATTGGAGCGTCTGCCCCCTGGTAGTCAGAGCATGTCATAGCAACTTGATGACTAGTCGACTGTTTGCCCCTGGTTGTCAGTGTATGTCATAGCGAGCGGTTGAGCGGCCTTAGCATGCTGTCATTAGCATATTACATGGTTGAATGGATGACTGGACACATAGCATATTAGGCTTTATTAAAAAATTTCTTTATTGATTAAGTTATTACATATGTGTCCTTATCCCCACATTACCCCCGCCCCGACTCATGCCCTCACCCCCCTGTTGTCTGTGTCCATTGGTTAGGCCTATATGCATGGATATAAGTCCTTTGGTTGATCTCTCCCACTTACCCCCACCCACCCCTACCTTCCCCCTGAGGTTTGATGGTCTGATAGATGTTTCTCTGTCTCTGGATCTATTTTTGTTCATCAGTTTATGTTCATTATATTCCATAAATGAGTGAGTCATGTGATATTTATCTTTCTCTGACTAGCTTATTTCACTTAGCATAATGCTCTCCAGTTCCATCCATGCTGTTGCAAATGGTAAGAACTCCTTTTTTACTGCAGCTTAGTATTCCATTGTGTAGATGTACCACAGTTTTTTAATCCACTCATCTACTGATGGGCACTTAGGCTGTTTCCAAATCTTAGATATGGTGAATTGTGCTGCCATGAACATAGGGGTGCATATATCCTTTCTAATTGGTGTTTCTAGTTTCTTGGGATATATTCCCAGAAATGGGATCACTGAGTCAAATGGGAGTTCCATTTCTTGTTTTTTGAGGAAACCATACTGTCTTCCACATTGTCTACACCACTCTGCATTCCCACCAGGAGTGCAGGAGGGTTCCTTTTTCTCCACATCCTCACCAGCCCTTGTTTGTTGATTTTTTTAATTAAATCTTTATTGTTCAGATTATTACATTTGTTCCTCTTTCCCCCCCCCCCCATAACTCCCCTCCTCCCAGTTCCCGCCCCACCCTCCGCCCTCAGTCCCCACCCACTGTCCTCATCCATAGGTGCACGATTTTTGTCCAGTCTCTTCCCGCATCTCCCACACCCCTTTCCCCCCCAAGAATAGTCTGTCCATTCCCTTTCTATGTCCCTGATTCTATTATGATCACCAGATTATTTATTCACTTGATTCTTAGATTCACTTGTTGATAGATGCATGTTTGTTGTTCATAATTTGTATCTTTACCTTTTTCTTCTTCTTCCTGTTTTTAAAGGATACCTTTCAGCATTTCATATAATCCTGGTTTGGTGGTGATGAACTCCTTTAGCTTTTCCTTATCTGTGAAGCTCTTTATCTGACCTTCCGTTCTGAATGATAGCTTTGCTGGATAAAGTAATCTTGGTTGTAGGTTCTTGGTATTCATCACTTTGAATATTTCTTGCCATTCCCTTCTGGCCTGCAAAGTTTCTGTTGAGAAATCAGCTGACAGTCGTATGGGTATTCCCTTGTAGGTAACTGAGTTTCTTTCTCTTGCTGCTTTTAAGATTCTCTCTTCGTCTTTTGCCCTTGGCATTTTAATTATGATGTGTCTTGGTGTGGTCCTCTTTGGATTCCTTTTGTTTGGGGTTCTCTGTGCTTCCTGGACCTGTAAGTCCATTTCTCTCACCAGGTAGGGGAAGTTTTCTGTCATTATTTCTTCAAATAGGTTTTCAATATCTTGCTCTCTCTCATCTTCTGGCACCCCTATAATTCTGATGTTGGTACGCTTGAAGCTGTCCCAGAGGCTCCTTACCCTATCTTCCCATTTTTGGATTCTTTTTTCATTTTGCTTTTCCAGTTGGGTGTTTTTTGCTTCTTCGCATTTCAAATCTTTGACTTGATTCTTGCGCTCCTCTGGTCTGCTGTTGGGAGTCTGTATAATATTCTTTATTTCAGTCAGTGTATGCTTAATTTCTAGTTGGTTCTTTATCACAACATCGAGGGTCTCATTAGATTTTTTGAGGATCTCACTACATTTATTGGCGGCTTCTAGACAGTTCTTGAGAGACCTTCAAAGTATGGTTCTGAACTCTATATCCTCCATGGACAATTTTGTCCTGTTTCTTTGTCTCCGCTTTTTTTATGCTTTCTTGGTGCACCCCCTAGTGGTCTTTGTGCGCAGACTTGTAGTTAAGCCTTGATTGTTGTCGGCAATAGTGGGGGTTATTTGACCTCCATGCTAACTGGCAATGAGAGTCAGCTGTGTCTGCAGTGGGAGAGCTTTTGTGCTGGATCTCTAGGGCAGTGCTAATCTAGCGTTTGCCTGAGGCTATCCGGCAAATGGCTCTGTGCACGGCTTGGGCGGGGCGGGTCCCCGGGGATCTACAGGGAGGGCCGGAGCGAGCAGTTATGGCTGCTCTCAGTTCTGTCCCTATGGGCTCTGCCTCACAGAGTCCTAGCAACCGCTGCAAACCTCGGAGAGAAAGCTGCCTTCGAGTTCCGACCGAAGCCAGACAGTCCCGCTTCTCCTGTTTGAGTCTGGGTCCCTAGAGACTCACCTGGATCTGAAGCTCAGAGTCTGAAACTCCCTCCCGATTGAAAACAACAACCGCGCCCTCCGCATCCAGCCCGCTCTGAGCGCACTCCGCACCTGAGTATTTCACTTCAGCACTGCGCCTCCTCTGAGTCTGGGTATGATATTCTGTTTCCTCCTAGTTGTAGAATTTCCACCCAGCCAGCCTTCCTGTGGTTCTGGATGATGTCCGTTCCGTCTTTAGTTGTTTTTTGAAGTGGTTGTTCGAGGCCGCAATCTCGGCGTTCACCGCCATCTTGGTTTCCCCATCCATTTCTTCTTGATTCTTAAATAAGTTGTTGAGTTTTTCGTCCATCAGGTTTCTGAACTGTATAACCCTTTTTCTGAATTCTTTTTCTGAACTACTGCATGCTTCTGTTTCACTTATTACCTGCTTTTCTGGTGAATCCTTTTTTTCTCTCTTTTGGGGTTTCTTTGTCTACCCATTTTTGGTCTCACCGACTGGTCTCGTTGAGTCATGCCGGTGCTGCTCCTCAGTTGGCAGCGGCTTCTCTGGTGGGTGCTGTTTGCCGCAGTGGTGTCTACTCTGGCTTGTGGGGGCAGCTGCTTACACAGCTCCTGTTCCTTGGACAGTGGTGGGCAGATTACGAGGCTACTGCTCCTCGGATGGGGGCAGGCTGAGCACGTCTGCTGCTCCTTGGACAGGGAGTGCTGTTCATGTGGCTGCTGCTCCTCCGGCGGGGTGGACTGCTCACGTGGCTGCTGCTCCTCAGACCAGTGTGGGCTGCGCAGGCCTGCCGCTCCTCGGACATAGGCAGTCTGCTCGTGTGGCTGTTGCTCCTCAGAGTGGGGCAAGCTGCTTAGGCGGCTGCTGCTCCTCGGGTGGGAGTGAGCAACACGTGCAGCTGCTTCTCCTCATACGGGGGTATTCTGCTTATGTGGCTGCTGCTCCTCGGACATGGGAAGGACTGCTTATGCGGCTGCTATTCCTTGGGCAGGAGTGAGCTGCATGTGGGGCTGCTGCTCCTCGGATGAGGGTGGGATGCTCACCCAGCTCCTGCTTGTTGGACAGGTGCAGGCTGCATGTGTCTGCTACTCCTTATATCAGTGTGGACTGTGCAGGACTGCAGCTCCTCAGATTGCGGCGGGCTTCTTGGGCTGGTACTGTTCCTCCAATCATCATATTAGAATTTATTATATAGGATAATATTAATATTTGTGGGTAATTCTTAATATAAGATAATTTAGTCACATCAATTTTCAGTAGAGTAGTACTTGACTATATTATTCTGTTATACTTCATTTAAATTACCCTACGCTTTTTTTTAAAAAAAAAAATCATTGTTGAGTATTACAGATACTCCTCCCCCCCCCCCCCATTGCCACCCTCCATCCATTTCCCGCCCTGTCCCAAGTCTTCGACACCCTATTGTCTGTGTCCATGGGTAATGCATATCTGTAATAATAAAAGGGTAATATGATAATTAGACCAGATGTCCTTCGGGGTGAAGCCGGGGTTGGGAGGGAAGCCTGGGTCGCATGTGCCAGAGGGAAGCTGATGCCAGTACCCGGGGGTAGGACGGCCTACTCTTGCACGAATTTTGTGCATCAGGCCTCTAGTCTATATATATAAAGAGCCAGGGTCCTTAATGACCAAAGGCTTGACCAAACACAGAAGTCAGTGCTGGGCCAAGGCGACCCAGCACTGACTGCAGCTGGTACCGGCTGGGGCAGCGACCCAGCACTGACTGCTGAGGGGACTGCAGATCAGACCCTGAGAGAGGCCTGCAGACAGAGAGGCAGGGTCTGATCTGCAGCCTCTGTGGCAGCTGTTGATCAGCTGTTGCCTCTTTCTCTCCCGGCTTCCACAGCAGCCCCACCTCTGTTTCTCTCTGGGCCTCTGCTAAGGCTGCTAATCAGCCCCACCCCTTTGATCAGACCTGGAGATAGGCCTCAGAGATGGTGACTGGCATAGAAACCAACCAATCAGGACCTAAAGTGGGTGAATTTCCAGGAGCCAGTGGCTGCCTAGGAGGCGAGTTTTTGATGCTGACTGGCATAGAGACTGACCAACCAGAACCTAATCTGGGTGAAGTGTCAGGAGCCAATGGCTGTTTAGGAGTTGGAGCTTTTGACGCTGACTGGCATAGAATCTGAGCAATCACAACCTAATCTGGGCGAAATGCGAAGGCAAAACCTAAGGTGGGGGCTGAGGAGGGGTTTTAAGGGCAACAGCTGTTTGGTGTAAAGTGTAAGAAAGTGATTCAATTTTTTTAATGACTGGTTTGGCAGTATATGGGATATGGCTGGCTATCAGTCCAGACATAGGGATTATGTGTTTTTGTCTGCCAGGAGCATCTCCTCCTGCAGAAAAATGTGTGGTGTCCCCCCCCCCCCCCCCCCACCCCATTGAAGCAATCGTATCCTATATAATCTATCTATACTAATAAAAGGGTAATAAGCTAATTAGACCAGGTCAATCAGCCATCTTCTGACTTCCTTCCAGACAAAGCCATGGTGGCGGGGGCCGAGGCAGAGGCCATTATGGGCAATCAGTCTGCCAGGGAAGGGCAGTTGGGGGTGAGATCAGGCCAGCAGGGGAGGGCATTTGGGAGCAACCAGACCAGCAGGGGAGTGCAGTTAGGGGCGATCAGGCCAGCAGGGGAGGGCAGTTAGGGGCGAGATCAGGCCAGCAGGGGTGCAATTGGGGGCAACCTGGGTGGCGAGGGAGGGCAGTTGGGGGTGAGATCAGGCTGGCAGGGGAGGACCCTTAGGGGCGAGATCAAGCCAGCAGGAGAGGGCAGTTGGGGGCAATTGGGCCAGCAGGGGAGTAGGTATACATCAGTCAGGCTGCCAGGGGAGTGGTTAGGGGGTGATCAGGCTGACAGGCAGAGGCAGCTAGGGGCAATCAGGCCGGTAGGCAGGCGAGTGGTTGGGAGCCAGCAGTCCCGGATTGTGAGACTTCTAAACCAGTAGTTGCACATTCCCCAAGGGGTCCCAGATTGGAGAGAGTGCAGGCAGGGCTGAGGGACAACCCCCCACACCCAGTGCATGAATTTCATGCACCAGGCCTCTGGTATGTATATAAGATCTTTGTTTAATCTCGTCTTCCACCCCCCTTCCCTCTGAGAATCGTCAGTCTGTTCCCATGCCTGTGATTCTATTTTCTTCATACTTTAATTTTACTTTGTTCATTAGATTTCTTATTTATTTTGATTTTTAGATTCAATTGTTGATAGATATGTATTTATTGCCCTGTTTATTGTTAATATTTTTATCTCTTTTTTCTTATGGCTCTTAAAGAATACCCTTCAACATTTCATGTAATACTGGTTTGGTGGCGATTGAATTCCTTTAGGTTTTTCTTGTCTGTGAAGCTCTTTATCTGACCTTCTATCCTATATAATAAAAGGTAATATGCAAATAGACTGAACAGTGGAACAGCCAAACCACCGGTCACTTTGACGTGCGCTTACCATCAGGGGGCATGCGTGTAACATTGTGGGTGGTGGGATGGTGGAGCAGAAGAGTGGGGGTGCCAGATCAAGGCAAGGTGCTGGTCGCTGTCATCAGGGTGACCCTCTTGAGGTTACTGAAAATTCTTTGTTCCCATGCGCCACAGTCCTACCTGGCACTTGCATCTGCTGCCGGCGCCAGAGCTGCCACTCACACTCATTGCCAGTGCTGACCCTGCTCACACCCGCAGCCGCTGCTCACACCCAGCGCCAAGTGCCATCAGCGGGTACAAATAGCAGTTGCCGGCCCGATTGCCCTTGAGGGCTTCTCTACCTCCCCCTGCTTCTGAGGGGCGATCGGTGCAGCAGCTGCCATTCACACCCACCAATGGCGACAGCCACCCTTGCAGCTGCTTCTGGCGCCGGCCACACTCCATGCTGTCAGCGGGTGCAAGTGCGGCTGGCACTGTCAGTGAGTGGGAGCAGCGGCAGTGGGAACAGGGCTGCTGGCAGAGGGCACCAGGGGCCATGGCAGGAGGGTCCAGGCAGGAGTGTGGAGTGTGGGCCAAGACCCACACCTGTGCCCACTGCAGCCTCGTGGCCTACAGTTCCTTTCAAGGTGCACGAATTTGTGCACTGGGCCCCTAGTTCTAAATAAGAGCTTTGATGGGTAGAGTAGTCTTGGTTGTAGGTCCTTTCTATTCATTACGTTGGGTATTTTTTGCCATTCCCTTCTGACCTACAAAGTTTCTGTTCAGAATTTTGCTAAGAGTCATATGGATGCTCCCTTAGGTAACTAAATGCTTTTTTGTTGTTGTTTTTTTTGCTTTTAAGTTTCTCTCGTTGTCTTTAACACTTGGAATTTTAATTATGATGTATCTTGGTGTGGGCCTCTTTGGGTTCCTCTTGTTTGGGACTTTCTGCATTTTCTGGACATGTAAGTCTATTTCTTTAATCAGGGAAAGGGAAGTTTTCTGTCATTATTTCTTCAAATAGGTTTTCTTTTTTTTAGGGTTTGTTTTTTATTTCAAGAAAAACTATTTTAAATATAATAATGTTACATGCAACAAACACCAGTTATTCAAGAAAAATGGCCTTACATATAATAATATTATGTGCAATAAACATTAATATTTCAAGAATAAAAGGATTTTAAGTATAATAATATTACCAAAACTTTACTAACATTGTATGATATCACAAAAGTTATAGGAAATATTAAAAATATGCAAATAACAGGACTGCTTCTATTATATTCTAGAATATTTTCCCCCTTCTGGCTCTAGTTTTTGTTCCTCAGTTTACATTGTTCATTATATTCCACAAATAAGTGAGATCATGTGATATTTATGTTTCTCCGACTGGATTATTTCACTTAGCATGATGCTCTCCAGGTCCATCGATGCTATTGCAAATGGTAAGCATTTCTTCTTTTTTAGTGCAGTGTAGTATTCCATTATTTAGATATACCATAGTTTTCTAATCCACTCTTCTGCTGATGGGAGCTTAGACTGTTTCCAAACCTTAGCTATTCTAAATTGTGCCACTATCAACATAGGGCTGCATATATCCTTTCTTATTGGTGATTCTGATTTCTTGTGATATATTTCTAGAAGTGGGATCACTGGGTCAAATGGGAGTTCCATTTTTAATTTTTTGAGGACACTCCATACTGTTTTCAACAGTGGCTGCACCAGTATGCATTCCCACCAGCAGTGAAAGAGGGTTCCTTTTTCTCCTCTTCCTCACCAGCACTTGTCCTTTGTTGATTTGTTGCTTATAGCCATTCTGACAAGTGTGAGATGGTACCTCATTGTTGTTTTGATTTGCATCTCTCCGATGATTAGTGACTGTGAGCATGTTTTCATATGTCTCTTGGCTTTCTGTATGTCCTCTTTTGAAAAGTATCTATTTAGGTCCTTTGCCCACTTTTTGATTGGATTGTTTATCTTCCTTTTGTTAAGTAGTATTATTTTCCTGTAAATTTTGGAGATTAAACCCTTATCAGAGATAACATTGGCAAATATGTTCTCCCATGGAGTGAGCTCTCTTGTTTTATTGGTTTCTTTTGCTATGCAGAAGCTTTTTATTTTTTTAGAAGCTTTTTATTTTGATGCAGTCCCATTTTTAATTTTCTCTTTAGTTTCCATTGCCCTAGGATAGTGATGGAGAACCTATGACACGCGTGTCAGAGGTGACACACCAACTCATTTTTTTGGTTGATTTTTCTTTGTTAAAAATGGCATTTAAATATATAAAATAAATATCAAAAATATAAGTCTTTGTTTTACTATGGTTGCAAATATCAAAAAATTTCTATATGTGACACAGCACCAGAGTTAAGTTAGGGTTTTTCAAAATGTTGACATGCCGAGCTCAAAAGGTTCACCATCACTGCCCTAGGAGCTGTATCGGTAAAGATATTGCTTCAAAGTATGTCTGAGATTTTGCTGCCTGTGGATTCCTGTAAGATTTTTATGGTTTCCCATCTTAACGTTTAAGTCCTTTATCCATTTTGAGGTTTTTTTTTAGTGTATGGTGTAAGTTGGTCTAGTTTCATTTTTTACAAGTATCTGTCCAATTTTCCCAACACCATTTATTGAAGAGACTGTCTTGACTCCATTGTATGCTCTTGCCCCCTTTGTCAAATATTATTTGAACATAATGGCTTGAGTCGATTTCTGGGCTCTCTGTTTTTCCATTGCTCTATGTCTGTTCTTGTGCCAATACCTGGCAATTTGAGAACAGTGGCTTTGTAATATAGCATGATGTCTGGTATTTTGATCCCTACAATTTTTTTTCTTCTTAGGATTGCTGCAGCTTTTTGGGTTTTTTTTTTTTTTTTTAATTCCAGATGAATTTTTGGAGAGTTTGTTCTAGGTCTGTGAAATATTCTGTTAGTATCTTAATGGGGATTGCATTTATTGTATAGATTGCCTTAGGTAGTATGGATATTTTAATGATGTTGATTCTACCAATCATGAACACGCTATATTCTTTTATTTGTTTATGTCTTCCTCTATCTCTTTATTCGACATCCTGTAGTTTTCCGAATAGAGGTCTTTTACCTCCTTAGTTAAGTTCATTCCTAGGTATCTTAATTTTGGGGGGCAGTGGTAAACGGGGTTGTTTTTTTAGTTTATCTTTCTGTGAGTTCATTATTGGTGTAAAAAAAAGGCATAGATTTCTGGTTGTTAATTTTGTATCCTGCTACATCGCCGGATTCATTTATTACATCTACTAGTTTTTTGATGGAGTCTTTGGTGTTTTTTATGTACAATATCATGTCGTCTGTGAATAATGACACTTTTACTTCTCCTTTCCCAATAATGATGCTTTTTATTTCTTCTTCTTGTCCCTTCGCTGTAGCTCACACTTCCAGTACTACGTTGAACAGGAGTGGTTGAATGTGGGCATCCCTGTGTTGTTCCTGTTTTTAGGGGAAGTGGTTTTCGTTTTTGCCCATTGAGTATGATGTTGTCTGTAGGTTTGTCATATATGGCCTTTATCATGTTGAGATATACTCCCTCCATTCCAACTTTGCTGAGAATTTTTATCAAAAATGGGTGTTGGATTTTGTTGAATGCTTTTTCTGCATCTCTTGATATGATCATGTGATTTTTGTTTTTTCATTTGTTTATGTGATGTATCACGTTTACTGATTTACGAATTTTGTACCAGCCTTGCATCCCTCGAATAAATCCCACTTGATCATGTTGTATGATCTTTTTAATATATTGCTGGATGTGATTTGCTAATATTTTGTTGAAGATTTTAGTATCTATGTAAATGAGGGATATTGGCCACTTTCTTTGTAGTGTTTTTATCTGGTTTTGGAATTAGGATAATGCTGGTCTCATAAAAAGAATTTGGAAGTGTTCCTTCCTCTTGAATTTTCTGCAATAGTTTGAGGAGTATAGGTATTAGTTCTTTTTTTAATGTTTGGGCCAACTCCCCGATGAAGCCGTCCAGATCTGGGCTTTTGTGTGGTGGGAGTTTTTTGAGTACTTCTTCTATTTCATAGATTGTTATTGGTTTTTTCAGGTTTTTTGATTCTTCCTGATTCAGCTTTGGGAGATTGTATTTTTTTAGGAATTTGTCTATTTCATCAACATTGTCCAGCTTTTAGCATATTATTGTTCTTAGTATTTTCTTGCAATTCTTTGTATTTCTGTGGTGTCAGTGTTTACTTCGCTGCTTTCATTTCTGATTTTTTTTTTTTCCATGCCTTCACTTTCATCCTGTGTTTCTTTTGTTTTGGGTTGGGTCTCTTGTAGATAGCGTATAGTTGGGTTATGTTTTGTATCTTTCCAGCTACCCTACACCTTTTGATTGGAGCATTTAATCTGTTTACATTTAGCGTTATTGAGAGGTACTTATTTATAGCCATTTTAATTTTGTATGGCTAGGTTTCTCTCTGTGTTTCTTTTTTTCAGCAATCCCTTACCTTACAGTAATCCCTTTAGCATTTCTTACAATGTTTGCTTGGTGGGGATGAATTCCTTTAGCCTATTTTTTGCCTGGGAAACTATGTCACCATCTATATTGAAGGGTATATAGTAATTGGATATAGTAATCTTGGTTTCAGATCCTTGCTTTCCATTATCTTGAGTACTTCATGCCATTTCCTTCTGGCCTGTAGAATTTCTGATGAGAAATCAGTTGTCAGCCTTATGGGAACTCCTTTGTAGGTAACAGTTTGCTTTTTTCTTGCTATCTTTAAGATTCTTTGTCTTGCCCTAACCGGTTTGGCTCAGTGGATGGAGCGTCGGCGTATGGACTCAAGGGTCCCAAGTTCGATTCCGGTCAAGGGCATGTACCTTGGTTGTGGGCATATCCCCACTGGGGGGTGTGCAGGATGCAGCTGATCGATGTTTTGCTCTCATCGATGTTTCTAACTCTCTATCCCTCTCCCTTCCTCTCTGTAAAAAATCAGTAAAATATATTCTTTAATATTCTTTGTCTTTAGTTTTTGGCATTATTAATTATGATTTGTCTGGGCGTGGGTCTTTTTGGGTTCTTCTTGTTTGGGGTTCTCTGTGCCTCCTGAACTTCTGTGACTTTTTCCTTTATCAGAATAGAGAAGTTTTGTGCCATTATTTCTTCAATCATCTTCTCTATTACTTTCTCTCCTTCTGCCTCTTATAACACACCTGCTATTTTAATATTGTTATGTTTCACATTGTCCCACAGCTCCCTTAAGCTGTCCTCCGGTTTTTTGTTTTTTCTTTTTGGTTCTCTAATTGAGTGATATTTTCAACTCTGTCTTCTAATTCACTGATTCAGTCCTCAACTTTCCCTAATCTGCTGTGTATTCTTTTTTTTCTTTTTTTAAAATATATTTTATTGGTTTTTTACAGAGAGAAAGGGAGAGGGATAGTTAGAAACATCGATGAGAGAAACATCAATCAGCTACCTCCTGCACACACCCTACTGGGGATGTGCCTGCAACCAAGGTACATGCCCTTGACTGGAATCAAACCCGGGACCCTTGAGTCCGCAGGCTGACTCTCTATCCACTGAGCCAAACGGGCTAGGGCTGCTGTGTATTCTTTCCAATGTGTTCTTTATTTGTGTTATGTATTCTTTATCTCAGATTGCTCTTTTTTTATAGTTACTACTAGAGGCCCGGTGCACAAAACTGTGCATGGGTGGGGCCCGTCTGCGTGGCCTGCATTGATTGGGCTGAAACCTGCAGTCCAACACCGCCTGCAGCTCCTACCTGCCACTCCCACTCATCCCAGCCCCACTGTGCCTGCTGTGGGCTTGTGCCCTATCAGTCCCGATTGGGAGAGGCTCACGCTGCCGCAGCAGTGTTTGCCAGCCATGAGTCCTGGGTTGGGCGCCCTCCCAATTGAAGTGGCCTGCGGGATTGGGCTGAAATTGGCTCTCCAACATCCCATTAGGGTCGCGGATTGCGAGAGGACACAGGCCCAGCCACAGGACCCCACCGGTGCACAATTGGGCCAGGCAGGGCCCACGGGAGGGCTCCAGGGTATGCTGGCCCATCTCACTCAGTCCCAATGGGCCAGACCCCAGCAGCTAACTACCTTTCTGGTTGGAACGTGTGCCCCCTGGTGGTCAGTGCACATCATAGCAATTGGTCATCCTGTCATCTGTCTCCCCCTGGTGGTCAGTGCATTTCATAGTGAGTGGTTGAGCGGCCATTACATATCATTAACTTATTACACTTTGAACAGTCAACCAGACAACTGAAAACTTAGCATATTAGGCTTTTATTATATAGGGTATCTTTTTTCATACTGTTGAGAGTTTTTAACATCATTACTTTGAACTTTGTTTTAGATAAATTTCTTATCTATGCTTTATTTATCTTCTCTGGATAATTCTCTAGTTCTTTCATTTGGTGGTTGTTTCTTTGATTCCTCATTTTGGTTGTCTGTTTGGGTTTGTGACTATGTATTAGGTAGATCCTCTACACCTCTCAATTTCTAGTGCAGCACAGTGTTAAAGGCTAGGGAAAGACTCAAAGCCTCCAGAGACCTCCTCTTTCTACAGACTAATAGGATTCTGACTTGAATTGCCCCCAAGCAATTGTCCTCAGGTGTAGCGAGAGTTTTTTCAACAGGTTGGGTCAGTTGCTTCTGCCTGGAGGCTAATTGTTACTTCTAATCTCTTAAGTGGCCTCAGGGCAAGGTGTTTACCAATAGGGTGTGGCAACTGTCTTGCCCAGGCAAGGCAAATGTCTGTCGGAAAAATGTCCTTAGCTGTATGAGTGAATGACTCAGCCCAGTAAACTTGGGGTGTCTGCCTTCTGAGCTCTATCCCCACTTCTGTGCTGTGAGAGCAGAACTCAGTCCTGGGTTCTGCTCTTACAGCTCCAGGCCACTTCACCCTCCCTCTGCCAGAGCACAAGTTGGGTGGCTCTGCAGGTAATTTTTGTTATTTCACCTTTCAATAGGGTGCTCAAACTTTCAGCTGCCACTCCCTGGCAGACAGCACCCCACTGCTTTTCACAGCTAGATATTATGTGGGTACCTTCCTTCGTTTGGTGCTCTCTGCTGGGGAGCCCACCTTCAGGATTAGATCCCTGAGTTCTCAGTGGCACCCCCCCCCCCTACACACACACACACAAACACAGACATACAGCTGAGATATTTCTCTCCGAGACTTAAGCTTCTATCTGTGGGTGCCCGGCCAGCCCTTTCGTGCCTCTCTCCCTCCTACCACTGTCTATGCAGTTTCCATCTACGGTCCTGGGTATCAGGGTTCTCTCTTTGTTTTCCGTTGATTAATCAGGAAGCCTTTCTGTATTTCAGTTGTAATTCCAGCTTGTTCCTGGGAGCATGTCCGTGCAGAATCCACCTACTCTGCCGCCATTTTTAATCCCAAATAGGTTTTCAATATCTTGCTCTCTCTCTCTTCTCTTTCTGGCATCCCCATAATGCGAATGTTTGTACACTTGATGTCCCAGAGGCCCCTTACACTAGCTTCATATTTTTGGATTCTTTTTTCTTTTTGGTCTTCTGATTGGGTGTTTTTTGCTTCCTCATATTCCAAATCCTTGATTTGATTCTCGGAATCCTCTACTCTACTGTTGAATCCCTGTATATTGCTCTTCATTTCAGTCAGTGTTTGCTTAATTTCTGATTGGTTCTTTCCCATTTTATTTGGCAATATCCTGGAAAGTCTCATTGAGTTCCTTGGAAGTCTCAGGAAGATTCTTGAGTAAACTTATAATGATTGTTTTGAATTCTATATCCAATAATTTGTTTTCCTCCATTTCTTTCATTTGTAACCTGTTTCTTTATTTCCATGTTTTGGCTGCTTCCCTGTGTTTATTTTTATGCATTAGGTCGAGCTGCTATGTCTCTTTGAGTTGGTAGAGTGGCCTTGTGTATTAGGTGTCCTGTAGGCCCAGTGGCTCAGTCTCAGTCTCCCCAGTCTCCTGAGCTGGGCACTCTATGTGGGTGTGCCCCTGTGTGGGTTGAGTGCACAGTTTTGTAGTTGAGACTCAATTGCTGTTGGTGTTACTGGGAGGAATTGACCTCCAGGCCAATTGGCTATGAGGACCGTGTGTGACTACAGTGGGAGAGCTGCTGTGCAGGACATACCCCTATGGAACAGGACTTGCTTCAGTGGAGCTTTGTTGTTCACTGATTCTGCCCCTTGAGTGTGTCGTTTATGGATGTGTCGAGTTATAATTTGGTATGGTTTGATGCTGACCACTGGGTTCACTGGTTGTTGGGTCTCCAGGGAGGTTCAAAGTCATCCACTGCCTGGGACCATCCTGGCAGGAGCTAGAGAGAGATCTCCAGTTCCCTCCTATTTGTATTAGGTTTGGAAGTGCCCAGGGGGGGCCCAGCTGTGAAGCAAGGCAGGCTGGTGCTAGTGCCGTGTCTTGGGCCATTTGACAGGTTTGGGGCTCCCTGACCCAGCTGCAGCTTGTTTGAGAAATTTTAGCAAAGTCTGAAGCCTGAGCAAGAATAGGCCATTCAAATGCAAAAGCCACTGCAAACAGGTTGTGTGGGGCTATAAATTGGATGAGGTGGAGCTTCAGGGAATTATCAGGGTGGAGCAAACAGAAATGGCTGCCAGTCAACCCTGCCACTATATCCCAGCATAGAAACAATGACTCCTGTGAGCACCTCAGTCTGGGAGAAAGCCACCCCCAATTCATGCCCTGATGCCAGAAAATCCAGTTCCTTCTAGTATGTGTCTGAAGCTCAGAGGAAGGCGAGACCTTGTAAGTTCAGTTTGTCGGCCAGCCCTTTAAAAGGAACACCTGGGTCTCCAGCAGCCTCCATGTCACTGAGCCCCAATTCCTGCTGGTTTTTACAACCTGTAGTTGTGGGGACTTTGCCAGCTCTGGGAGCCTGGGCTGGGGGTCTGGTATGGGGCTGGGACCCCTTGCTCCTCACAGGGGAATGGGGTCCTCCACAGAGACAATCTTTCCGATTAAAAAAGAGGTAAACGTCAGTGCTTGTTCAGTCTGTTCAGCACCTCTGCCCCTCATACCAGTCTCAGTGTACTGTCTTCTTCTCTAGTTGTCGGACTTCCAGTTAGCCAGCTTCCGGGGGGTTCTGGATGATGGTTTTTCTGTATTTTAGTTGTAATTTTGATGTGGTTGTGGGAGGCTGTGAGTACAGGCATTTACCTATGCTGCCATCTTGGTTCTCTACCTAAATTGCCGGGAGCCAGTCCATCCTTGCTGTTTCAAGGGACCTGGCATATATGGCATACGGTTCTTAATATGTTTGCTCACCTTCTTGGCACTGTGTTTTAACCAAAGTCACCTCTCCGAGAAAGGTTGAATCCCCAGGTAGGGATTTTCCCCTGAAGTTAGGGAGGGAATAAAACCCCTCAACTAAGTGCCAGGCGGGTAATTAATCCCTTTAACTACGAACAATCATGCTTAAACTACATAATCTTTTCTCCCTGGAATGGAGATAAGAAACGCCCTAACCTTTGTAATAGAGATTGATAGGATTGAATCAACTGGTATAAATACAGTTGTAACAAGACAGAAAGACTCAGAACTTAGAACAGAATCAAGAAGACAGAACCTACACGGAGCCTAGAGACAGAAGAACTTCGCTGGAGAGAGCATGCCGGAGGATCCTGGAGAGGGACTGGCCTCGGAGCCTAGAGACAGAGCCTAGCGGGAGAACATGGCAAGGGATCCTGGACTGAACCTGACTACAGAGATTGGCAGGAGAACCTGACTGGAACCTGGACACTGAACCTGACTGGAGAACCTGTACAGAACCTGGCAGCAGAACCTCTCTGGAGATCCAGACCAGAACTTGGCTGGAGATCCGGGCTAGAGATCCTGGCTAGGCTGCTGATCAACTGAACACTGTCTCCGTGTCATTCCTTCTTCGCCGACTCCGTCCACACCTTTGGGGACCCCTGGACCCGCTGGGGTTGGACCCCGGCACTAAATTACTATGTCTTTTAACAGTTGAAATGTGTGCTGTAGGATAAAATGAAGAGATGTCATACAATTGTGTAGAACAGTCTGGAAAATCTGAGTCTGGGCCATGGTGGGCTAACAGTTATTCTGACTTTTACTGTAGGCCTTCTTGGTAGCTTATCTTCATGAAATGGAGGGTGGATGTTTATAAATGAGTCAGAATTTGGAGCTTGAAAATGTTGGTCTTAGCAGTTTCTCTTTATATAATTAGTCCTTGCTATATTCTGCAAATAATTTGAAGGTTTTTTACCTTTCCTTTTTTTTTAAATGTATTTTTATTGATTTCAGAGAGGAAGGGAGAGGGAGAGAGATAGAAACATCAATGATGAAAGAGTATCATTGATCGACTGCCTCCTGCACGCCCCCTACTGGGGATCAATCCTGCAACCCGGGAATGTACTCTTGACCATAACTGAACCAGGGACCTTTAAGTCTGTAGGCCGACTTTCTGTCCACTGAACCAAACTAGCTAGGGCAAAGTTTTTTTATCTTTCAACCAGTCATCCATCTATTTAATGATTTCTGGGAAGAAGTTGTTTTTAGAATTGCTTTTAATGTTTCATACCTTTTCCATCCTGTGTTTGAGAAGTTGAAATGGTGAAATTATGAGGCCAGCAATTACTGCTAATGGAATTGAGTGCTCTGTTTATTAAAATAGCTTTGAATATAGTTCCCTTAAAGAGATCAATTTCATGTAAAGTATTTTAACCTAGGCAGCTACAGAGTTAAAAGGTAAGCTAGAGAAACAAGTAGTGATTTATATATACAGGGTAGGACAAAAGTAGGCTTATAGTCCATCCTGTCTAATAAAAGAGAAACATTGCAATTAGCCGTACGTCCGCTACCCTTCCCATTGGCTAATCAGGGCTATATGCAAATTAACTGCCAGCCAAGATGGCGGCCGACAGCCAGGCAGCTTTTAGCTAACATGAGGCTTGCTTGCTTCAGTGACGGAGGAAACCAACGCCTGCATTTCCGGCCTCTGAGCTTGCAGTTTGAAACATTGTTACAAATATAGAAGCTAAACAAAACCCCAGAAACCTGCTTTCAGCCAGCCGGGGTCTCAGAGGAGGTGTTGAAACAGTGTTTCGATTGTAGAACCCAAACAAACCAGATACCTGCTTTCAGCAGCAGAGGCCTCAGAGCTGGAGCCAGAGCTAAAGCTGGACCAGAATAAAAAAAAGAAATAGGAGCAGTTGGGAGCTTCAGTCAGCCGCCAGCCTGAAAACAGCCCTCAGCCCCTCACCCAGACTGGCCAGGCACCCCAGTGGGGACCCCCACCTGAAGGGTGTGTGACCAGCTGCAAACAGCCATCATCCCTTCACCCAGGCTGGCCAGGCACCCCAGTGGGGACCCCCACCCTGATCCAGGACACCCTTCAGGGCAAACCAGCCGGCCCCCACCCATGCACCAGGCCTCTATCCTATATAGTAAAAGGGTAATATGCCTCCCGGCACTGGGATCAGTGGAGCCGAGAGGCCTCCCGGCACCAGAATCAGCATGACAGGGGGCAGCGCCCAAACCCCCTGATTGCCCTGTGGCTCTGTGTGTGACGGGGGCGGGGCCACAACCTCCCTATCCACCCTGCTCTGTTCCTGACAGGGGAAGGCGCCCCAACCCCCTGATCAGCCCTGCTCTGTGCCTGATAGGGGGAAGCTCCCCAACCCCCTGATCGCCCTGCGGCTCTGTGTGTGACAGGGTGCGGCGCCCCAACCCCAATCCCCCCTCCCCCCCACGGGCCCTGCTCTGTGTGTGACGGGGTAGAGCCATAACCTCCCCATTGGCCCTGCCCTGAGTGTGACAGGGTGCGGCGCCCCAACCCCCTGATCAGCCCTGCTCTGTGTGTGACAGGGGGCGGTGCCCCAACTCCCCTATTGGCCCTACTCTGTGAGTGACAGGGGGAGCTCCTCAATCCCCTGATTGGCCCTGCTCTGTGCATGAGAGGGGGGAGCTCCCCAACCCCCTGATGGGCCCTGCTCTGTGCATGACCGGGTACAGAGCCCCAACCCCCCTGATGGGCCCTGCTCTGTGCGTGACCGGGAGGAGCTCCCCAACCCCCTGATCGCCCTGCGGCTCTGTGTGTGACAGGGTGCGGCGCCCCAACCCAACCCCCCCCCCCCCCCCCCCCCACGGGCCCTGCTCTGTGTGTGATGGGCTGGCGCCGCAACCTCCCCATCGACCCTGCCTTGAGAGTGACAGGGAGCGGTGCCCCAACCCCCCAATCGGCCCTGCTCTGAGCCCGACCAGGGACTGCACCTAGGGATTGGGCATGCCTTCTGCCACCCGGGAGCAGGCCTAAGCCAGCAGGTCGTTATCTCCCAAGGGGTCCCAGACTGGGAGAGGGCGCAGGCCGGGCTGAGGGACCCCTCCTCCCCCCCGAGTGCACAAATTTTTAATTTGTGGGTCAAGTAGATGGAATATGTAATTCTTTTTCATCGTTTTCTCATCCTGGATCTTTATTGTCCCTTGTTTTTTTTGTGTATTTCCTTGGCTGTCAAATATTGGTAAATTCCTTCCTTCTTATTCATGCTCTGAATGATAAAAAGGGTAAAGCCATATAGGATGTTAGTTAAGAGTTTAAGCTCTAAATCTAAGTAAGCTGCCTCCAGTTTGGAGCCTTCAAAAGTACCAGTAGATATCAAATGTGCACATTTGTGATTATTTTCATCTAATAAATTCCTAAAAATATCAAAGTTGTTAATCTTTTTAAAGTCTCTTGCTACATATGTCACATTGACATTGTTGTTAAATGTGTTCTCTCACAATAGGAGAATTCTTAATCTTTGAAGAATTTAAAGTAGCCCTGGCTGGGTATCTCAGTAAGTTAGAGCACCATCCTGATATGCCATGGTTGTGGATTTGATCCCCTATCAGGGCACATACAATGAATGCATAAATAAGTGGAGTGACAAATCTATGTGTATCTCTCCCAAAAAAATCAATTAAAATATTTTTAAATAAGAATTTAACATAGCATTATCACATAGCTAGCAGTTTATTGAATGTTTTAGTCTTGCTAATTCTTGAGAAAGAGATTTAATGGGCGTTATTACATTCATTCAACAAGTTTCTGTGGTATGTATTTTAGTAGAAATAGCATTTGGAACAGGGGTAGGCAAACTTTTTGACTGGAGGGCCACAATGGGTTCTTAAACTGGACCGGAGGGCCAGAACAAAAGCTTGGATGGAGTGTTTGTGGGAACTAATATAAATTCAAAGTAAACATCATTACATAAAAGGGTACGGTCTTTTTTTTTTTTTTTTTTTTTTTTAGTTTTATCGGCCCGCAGGCCGTTCTTTGCCCACAGCTGATTTAGAACAATTTAAATATAGGCCTAGTGTTAACCGAAGGTCTTTGGTGTCAACTCAACAGCAGTAGGATTCCCCAGTTTGGGGTGTGGTGAAGAAGGAAACTTTATTCTGTGCAGACAGCTCACTTGTGCTACCTAATGGCTGTGAAAAACAACACAGCTATTAGGATGCCCTGGGGCCAGGTCCCTCCCTGGCTAGACAGCTCTGCTCTGCATTGTTTTACCAAGGTTTCAGTGGAAGTCTCTCCATGGAAAGGGAAAGTGCCCTCTCAGGAGGAGGTGACTTACATAGAAGTCACTGTCCCTGGTCCCTCATAGGGTCTGTCTGTATGCAAATAAACGGATCATCGAAATTTGATTACTCCAAAAGGCACTGCCCTAATTGGTCAAAAGGGAGCTGTTCTGGCTAATAGGTTAAGTTGAGTTGAGGGGGAGGGTAATATACCTGAATAGCTCAGATTGGACAGGGAATTTGTCAATTCTTTGTTTGAAATAGGATTCCAGGAGCTCCTTTATAAGGGCTGATTTGGATATAGAAACACAGTGCAGTACAGGCTTCTTCCTGAAGTGCAGTTTAGTGTGAGAGGCCTCTGTGTAGAAATGGCTGCTAGGCTTTGTTTTCTTAAATTTGAGCCCAATTAGCCATCTGGAGCCCTTCTTAGTAGGTGTCTTCTTTCTCAGGGTCCACACTAG